>NW_026895907.1:0-103689 GCF_033153095.1 Gastrolobium bilobum | reverse complement strand
AATCAAAGTCCAAGTCCAAGTCTTCATTTAAGATTGAGCCTATTGAGCTTAAATTGGTAAGATGTGAAGCATAACTACCATCCTGGCTTTGGTCAGCCAACCCCTGAGATGGCAAAATATTACTTGTTTGCCTAGGACTAATCATCTCACCAGATGAAGAGGATATTTAAAAGGACTGACTTGCTGGGTTGCCTTAGACCTGATTCTTTTCAGTCGAAGTCTTTATTTCTGCAGCAATTAAAAAAACAAATAAAGTTCTATAAATGAAAAACTATGGTTTTATGAAATTAAAGCAGAAAGGAAAAGAAAAAAATACCTGCAGATGGCTGGCCACATGCGCCCTAGTAAGATGCTTCTCAGCCTTCATCAATTGAAGAATTTTTCTAGGTACAACCTCTGCAATCAAAAGAACATACAAATGTGTCAGACTTCATTAACAATAATGCCATGACATCTACTCCAGTGCACTACAGATTAGGAAGAGTATTTGAGAAAGCATTCAAAATAATGTTGAACAAAAAAATACAGCAATTGGAAAAATACAGCAAACATATACTTTTGCAATACAAAAAAAAACCCAGAGTTTTCACAGGAATGGAAAAAGGCATCATTGTTCCATTTTTGGCAGCGAATGGAAGACACAGTTGGGACCAATTGGGCAGCTTCCAGCTCTCATGAGACCAAATTAATCATGATCGAATTAAGGAAAATTTGAATTTTGATTTGTTCAGTTTTCGAGAGATGCCAAATAAGTATATTAGCTTACTCCAAGGAAAGGATTACTGAAATAGAGGAATACATGGGCAGTGGATTTGTTTGTTATTTGGAAATGCACACTGGTATTAACAACGGAGAAGCCATTTTTTATTTTGGTGCAGATTCCAATATTATGACAGAAATTATATATCCAAGTGGGGCTGAGACAGATGTTCGAAGAATTATGGTTGGATTCTGGGCAGTGGATGTGAAGACACTTGTGGAAATAAAGTTTGCAAAGAGAGGTGATGGAACTAGTTTTCACATTGTAATATTATTAGGATTTGATTGCTATTTCTACACAAAAATATAATAAAAGTATTGCTAAAATAAAGCGGAAACATCAATTGATTGACCAATTGTAGCAATTAATAACAATTAAGATAACAACTACTTTGCATTGTAGAGAAAGAGTGAATAACTTACTGTCAACACCCAAGTCATTAACAGCGGCCACAAAACACCGACCGATGTAGCTCTTCTGTCCAAACAACCCGAGACTGCTTTTGGGTTGATCGGTCCTCTTGGTTAAGACCTTTCTCAAGTTCTACATGAAGTTCATCCTCATCTTCTTCCATCTTCTCAGCTTTTTCATCATCTTTATCCTCATCTTCTTCCATCTTCTCAGCTTCATCCTCATCTTCATCTTCTTCCATCTTCTCAGCTTCATCCTCATTTTCATCCTCATCTTCTTTCATCTTCTCAGCTTTTTCATCATCTTCATCTTCTTCCATCTCCTCAGCTTCATCCTCATCATCTTCCATCTTTTCAGCTTTTTCATCATCTTCAACATGATGAAAAACCAACATGTTATCATTCCAATCGAAACCAACATCTAAATATTGCGAAAAAAAAACGAAAGAAAGAAAGAAAGAACCATTAATATTTAAAAAATAAATAAAATGGAAAACCCACATATCTAAATATATCCAATGTTAGTTTTGTTAAATAAACCACCAACTGAAAAAACTAACAAACTCAACTAGACAAAATCAAAAAACAAAAAAACCAGTTAATAGTCCAGTAATAAGATGTCTGGGCAGACAGAAACAAAAGCACACAATCGAACATCCACTGTATTATCAAGAAAAAAAAGAAACGAAATCGAAAGAAAAGAAAAGCAAGAACATAATGGAAAAGCCACACCCTCAATATTGCCAGAATAATAAAGAAAAAGAAAGAAAGAAACATATATTTCATATGGTATTGACAAAAGACAAGCCACACCCCCAATCTCTATTTTCAAGAAAAAAAAAGGAAAGGAAAGAACACAGTCGAATATCAGCAAGAAACCCACATACTCAATCTTTTCAAGCAAGAAATATCAGCATATAATCAAACATTTTCAAGAAAAAAAGAAAAGAAAAACACCAACTGGAAAAATTAACAAACTCAACTAGACAAAATCAAATTTACAAAATTAAAAAACAAAAAAACCAGTTAATAGTCCAGTAATATGATGTCTGGGCAGACAGAAACAAAAGCATACAATCGAACATCCACAGTTATCAAGAAAAAAAAGAAACGAAATCAAAAGAAAAGAAAAGCAAGAACATAATGGAAAAGCCACACTCTCAATATTGCCAGAATAATAAAGAAAAAGAAAGAAAGAAACATATATTTCATATGGTATTGACAAGCAACTGTTGACAAGACACAACCTCAATCTCCTATTTTCAAGAAAAAAAAAAGAAACATACTGTATTTTCAAGAAAGAAAAAAGAAAAGAAAAACGAAATCAAAAGAAAAGAAAAGCAAGAATATAATGGAAAAGCCACACCCTCAATATTGCCAGAATAATAAAGAAAAAGAAAGAAAGAAACATATATATTTCGTATGGTATTGACAAGCAACTGTTGACAAGCCACACCCTCAATCTTCTATTTTCAAGAAAAAAAAAGAAACATACTGTATTTTCAAGAAAGGAAAAAGAAAAGAAAAACGAAATCAAAAGAAAAGAAAAGCAAGAATATAATGGAAAAGCCACACCCTCAATATTGCCAGAATAATAAAGAAAAAGAAAGAAAGAAACATATATATTTCGTATGGTATTGACAAGCAACTGTTGACAAGCCACACCCTCAATCTTCTATTTTCAAGAAAAAAAAAGAAACATACTGTATTTTCAAGAAAAGAAAAAAGAAAAGAAAAAAGAACACAGTCGAATATCAGCAAGAATATGATGTCTGGGCACATAGAAACAAAAGCATACAATCGAACATCCACAGTTATCAAGAAAAAAGAAGAAACGAAATCAAAAGAAAAGAAAAGCAATAACATAATGGAAAAGCCAGACCCTCAATATTGCCAGAATAATAAAGAAAAAGAAAGAAAGAAACATATATATTTCGTATGGTATTGAGAAGTAACTGTTGACAAGCCACACCCTCAATCTTCTATTTTCAAGAAAAAAAAAGAAACGTACTGTATTTTCAAGAAAAGAAAAAAGAAAAGAAAAACGAAATCAAAAGAAAAGAAAAGCAAGAACATAATGGAAGAGCCACACCCTCAATATTGCCAGAATAATAAAGAAAAAGAAAGAAAGAAACATATATTTCATATGGTATTGACAAGCAACTGTTGACAAGCCACACCCTCAATCTTCTATTTTCAAGAAAAAAAAAGAAACATACTGTATTTTCAAGAAAAGAAAAAAGAAAAGAAAAAAGAACACAATCGAATATCAGCAAGAAATATCAGCAAGAAACCCACATACTCAATCTTTTCAAGCAAGAAATATCAGCACATAATCAAACATTTTCAAGAAAAAAAGAAAAGAAAAGAGAAGAAAAGAAAGGGCAGAAGTAACATACCTAGGTATTGACACCTTTGTAGGAGTGTTGCCAAACAATACAGGCTGGTTGGGTCATCATCTACTAGCATCCCATCTCCCATATTCACCAATTCCATTGTCTTGATAAAACAATCCAAGAACAAGAGAAAGAAACAAGCAAGAACAAGAGAAAGAAACTAGGAAACCCAAAGAAACCAAGAAAACTTTAAGAAGGAGTGAAAACAGAGAAAGAAACCCTAAGAAAACCTTAAGAAAACAGAGAAAGAAACCCTAAGAAAACCTTAAGAAGAGTGAAAAGAGAGAAAGAAAATTTTTAATTTATATTTTTTGGCGGCAAAACTATGATGACTGTTGTATTCTCTTAACTCTTAATTCGTAAGTTATTTCCGTCCCTCTGAAGTTCTAATTTGGCTACTCTTAAAATTTATTATATTTACTAATTTATATTAGCTAATGTATATACATATTAAAAAATATATGTGTGGATGGACAACTGAGAAATATATATTCTAATTTTAAGGAAATAAAATTCATTTTAATTATTAAAAATATGAGACATGATTGGGTTGAGAAAAAATTCATCACAATATATATATATATATATATATATATATATATATATATATATATATATATAAATTAAATTGGCTTTATTAAATGCTAACATATTTCAAACAAGAGTAACAGAAGAAAGTTTGAGAAGAAGCATTTACAAAGACCTTAATCTAGATGACTTTAAAGAAACTTTGGTTATTGATACCACCATTTAGAAAAAATTCAACAGACGCTTAAACGAGGATTAAAATGCAATGAACATTATTTACCCCCCCCAAAAAAAACAGAAATGCAAAGAAGATTGAGAGAAGACAATCTTAGAGTTCTATTGGTTGTGTCCCCACAATCACAACATAATACAGAATGAAGAAGAGGTACTTACTTACCAGAGAGGTGACTACTTCAGTTGTTTGATGAAATACTTCTGAGGGATCTACACCACAGAACACTGGCAGGACCTTGGTATATTTGGTTCTGCTCCGCTCCATTATTACCTCCTTAAAACATTTCCAGAGAAAATAGTGTTTACTATTTTCTCTGGAAATGTTTTGAGAAAACAATAACATAAACACTATTTTGAAACGCCTCATCATTATCATGTAAAAAAACACTAGTTGTTTGTTGGGTGCACATGCAAATAAGAGAGTGGTTCTGATCTGTAATATAATGGGGTAGGTGGTGGCGGTTTCGGTGAACTGAAGACAATGGATCTATGGAAGTGAAATGAGAGTCCAAAGATAATGTAAAGTGAGAGAGAATGGACAGATCGCAGCAATAAGTTTTTGAGAAAGGTGAAAGAGAGAGACACGTAAAGATAGACAGGTAGGAAGCGGAAAAGCTCAAGAGAGAAGAGTGGACGCAAAAAAATAAAAGCAAGCTCTCTTGTCAAATCACAACTTGCACATTAGGTGAAATGAGGACTGACAAAAGCAATTAATGGCTCTGATCTCTGATCAACAGAACAGTAGTATCTCTCTCCTATTCCCCAAATAAACTTTAATCTCATACTACCATCCTTATAAACAAGAGAATACATCGATATCAGGAGCAAGGGACTCTCTCTGTAGGGAAAAAGCGAAAGACTATGCATGACACCAGAGATTATAAACTACGGAATAGGTGAATGAATGATACAGGGCTACACAGCACAGCTAGATAGTTTTAATATAATAATCGATGGAGTCATAGCAGCAGGGATTTTAACTACAATTGTTTAAAATTAAAAAAAGAATGATATACTACTTAATATGTTTAGAATTTAAAAAAAATAATAATAATATTCTTCATCTTCAATCTTTATTAATAATTTGATAATATCACACTATCATTTTTGGAAAGAAAAAAGATTCAAGATTCCATAAGAAGCCAAGTTTTTGAGAAAGGTGAAAGAGAGAGACACGTATAGAAAGGTAGGAAGTGGAAAAGCTCAGGAGAGATGCAAGGAACCAAATAAAGATCTCTTGTCAAATCACAAATTAGGTGCTCTGAGGATCTGACTCTGACTCTGATCTCTGATCAACAGAACAGTAGTCTAGCATCTCTCCTATTCCCCAAATAAAGTAACACAAACAGCGCAATTAAACTTCAATCTTATTAAGAAATTTTTCAAATTCATTTATTTATTTATTTTCTTCTCTTTAAATTAATCACACACTAAACTTAAACAACTATTAATTAACCTCCTCTTATATACATGCTTATTTTTAAAAAGCAGAGGCAAAAAGTAATAATACTGAGTGAACCGAAACAGAGCTTCTAAGATTCATTCAGTTATATATAAGAAACTTAACACTACAAACAAAAGTAATAATACAGACAGATACAATGAATGAACCATCATAGAGCACAAACAAATATACATACATGACACGTACAGTATTAATAATGAGGATTTAAGAAAAAATAAAGGTATGGCATGGTATGGAGGGGAAGTTACCTTATCCTCAGCATTCAGCAGCAAGTAAAGGAAGATTATTGAGAAGAATCTCAACTCAAGAGGCTCAGTGTCGGGGGCCATCAAGAGGACTAGCTCAGAAATGCCTCTGTTCAGTGTCTTTTTTGAGCTGAGCTACAAATACAAAAGAAATACATGTTTTATGGTCGCTGAAACAAAAAAAAAGAAAGAAAAAAAACGCAATAACACACTTAAAATAAATGGAAGAACCAATGAAATGAAATGAAAGCAGAGGCGAAAGAAAGTTCCTTTCCTGTGAGTTGAGCTGCTGCTTGTAGTTGGTAGCTTATCTTGTTGAACAAGATCTTCAACAGTATTGTTATTGTGAGTTGAGCTGAGCATCGGCCAAAGGTAACCACCATTTTTGTGATTTGATTGAAAGAAAGAAAGAAAACTTGAAGAAGAACATTCATTCAAATCAGATTCAATGAATCGTTTGTTTAGAAGGAAGAGAAGATAACGAAAAGAAAAGGTAACCAACCAATTTTGTGGTTTGATTGAAGGGTGAGAAGAGAAGAGAAGAGGGGGCTTAGGGTTTTTCTTTGGTGGAGAAGAGAGAGAGGGAGAAGAAAGAGAGGAATGAGCGAGTGTAATTAAATTAAATCCCGCCCAATTAAATTACATTTTTTACGTTTAAGCTAGATGCCAGTGAAAATTAAAATTAAACAATGAAAACATATATGTACGAGTAAACAAGAGAATACATCGATATCAGTAGCAAGGACTCTCTTTGGGGGAAAAGATACAAGGATTATAGACTACAGAATAGGTGAATGAATGATACAGTGCTACACAGCACAGCTAGATAGTTTTAATATAATAACACTATCATTTTTTGGAAACAAAAAAAGCTTCAAAATTCCCTAAGAAGCCAAGATTTTGAGAAAGTGAAAGAGAGAGACACGTAGAGAGAGAGAGAGAAAGAGGTAGGAGCTCAGGAGAGAAGCAAGGAAGCAAAAAAAAGAAGAAGTGCGCAATTAATAACCAATAAAGCTCTCTTGTCAAATCACAACATTAGGTGCTCTGAGGATCTGACTTTGATCTTCGATCAACAGAACAGTAGTCTAGCATCTCTCCTATTCCCTAAATAAAGTAACACAAACAGCGCAATTAAACTTCAATCTTATTAAGAAATTTTTCAAATCCATTTTTTTATTTATTTTCTTCTCTTTAAATTAATCACACACTAAACTTAAACAACTATTAAGCTCCTCTTATATACTTTTTAAAAGCAGAGGCAAAGTAATAATACTGAGTGAACTGAAACTGAGCTTCTAAGATTCATTCAGTTATAAAAAAATTATCACTACAAACAAAAGTAACAATACAGATACAATGAATAAACCATAGACTATAGAGCACAAACAAATACATGACGTACAGTATTAATAATCAGGATTTAAGAAAAAATAAAGGTATGGTATGGTATGGTATCAGAAGTTACCTTATCCTCAGCAGCAAGTAAAGGAAGATTTTTGAGAAGAATCTCAACTCAAGAGGCTCAGAGTCGGGTGCCATCAAGAGGAGAAATGCCTCTGTTCAGTGTCTTTTTTAAGCTGAGCTACAAATACAAATAAAAATACATGTTTTATGGTCGCTGAAACAAAAAGAAAAAAGAAAACAACGCAATAACACACTTAAAATAAATGGTAGAACCAACGAAATGAAATGAAATGAAATAAAAGCAGAGGCGAAAGAAAGTTCCTTTCCTGTGAGTTGAGGAGCTGCTTGTAGTTGGTAGCTTATCTTGTTGAACAAGATCTTCAACAGTATTGTTATTGTGAGTTGAGCTTAGCTTGATTGAAGAGAAGAGAAGAGAAGAGAAGGGGGCTAGGCTTAGGGTTTTTCTTTGGTGGAGAAGAGAGAGAGAGAGAGAGAGACAGAGAAGAAAGAGAGGAATGAGTGAGTGTTATTAAATTAAATCCCGCCCAATTTTAGATGAAAAATCTTTGAAAATTGTAAATTGTAAATTTGTGATCTGAGATGAGACTGCATCTGCATGTTTCAGATTATGCATTGAGAGGTGAGAGAGACTAAGAGCAATGGTTGGTTATTTTGATCAGTTTTGTTTTGGCCCAATCCAATCCATCTTTAATTAATTATAATAAAACTTTAAATTATAATATTTGCGCTGAAATCAAATTATTATAGATTACCTGCTAAAAAGCGCGCGCGTGGTCAAGTGTCCAAAGCACATTACATTGATTTGCATTGGAGAGGGCCACACTTGACTTGACAATCAGACACTACACTACACTGAGTAAAAGCAATGCAATGAATGGACTTGGGTCGGGTGTTATTTTCAGCAGCATCATCTTTGTTTTGTTTTGTTTTGTTTTGGGCCCAATCCAATTCAAATATCCAATCCATCTTTGTTTTGTCACTTACATACATCGAGGAGGGAGGGATTTCTTAATTCTAAATAAATAAATGTTAATTAAAATGCTAATTAATATATCTGATTCTATATCCTATACTATACTACCGTAGAAGGAGAGGAGGGGGGAATAAATTATTATTATTAACTACTCAATGAAAGAATTAAATTATAGAACAGTTTCGGATCTTAAAAAAATTATTTAGAAAGTATCTCATAGACTTTCTTTTACATAGAGGGCCTATAAACTTATAGGCCGACCTATTTTATATTATTTATTTTAAATTAAATAAATAAATTATTATTTTAATGGTTTTGAATAATAAAATTATATTATTTTAATTATTTTCTTTAATTATTGAACGTCTTGTAGGCTTAAACAGGCTAACAAGTCTATGTCAAGACTTTTGTTTTTTAAATATACGTCATGCTAAATTTATAATTTGGGCGTGCACAAGCTAACGAATCTGGCCATGCCTAAAGTATTTTACATGTGTCTGACCTATTTAAGCTAAAGCCTATCTCTATCCAGCCTATTTACACCTCCCCTTACTTTTAACAATGGTTTTTCGTTGTTGATTAAATGTGAGTACTATAAACATGCTTTTAATGTTGGTTGGCCCGCCCCGCCTCGCCACCAACCCGCCAAAAACGGGACAGGGTGGGTTAACCCGCCATTAAATATGGGTGGGAAAAATGAACTCACCCCGTTTTATGTGGGTTGGCGGGTCAACCCACAAACCCGTCAATTAAAAAAATAAATAATTAAAATTTAAAAATAAATTATATTTTATTATTTTTCTAATATTATTTTATTTTATTTCACACTTCTTTTAATTTTTCTCAATCTCAATCTTAAATGTATACTAATATTTGTCAAAACATTCTTTAGGAACTCATTCGTCTCCATATAAAGATAACATTTGTCATAAATAAAATTGTTATTCTTTATTTTTTCTAAGAAGTACTAATGTAAAAAAAAAATTGGATATCACAAAAATTTAATGACAAATGAAATACTACTTAATTGTAAAATATATATATATATAACCCGACGGGTCAACCCGTTTTGACCCACTTCTAGGCGGGGCGGGTTGAAGTGGGTTCGTGGGTTGAAAATCTCAACCCAACTCGTCCCGTTTTGGCGGGTTGACCTGCCGGGCAGTGGCGGAGCCACGTTGTGGCCTACAGTTGCCTTGGCACTGGCTTATTTAGCCACGTTCATTTAGCTACATTTGAAAAGTAGCTGAATTTTTTGGCACTTGCTAACATGTCATGCTGGCTCCGCCACTGCCGTCGTGCTCAACCCATATTGTCACCCCTAAATTTACATATAAAGTAGAGTCATCAAAACAGGCTATCTCTTCCTGTTAGGCCCTAGCTCGTACGAGTAAAGGCAAAAAATCCTACAAATAAAAAAGCCTGCATGAGCCAAAAACTTATATAATCCCACGAGATAGGGCCTGTCCACGAGCCAAAATTTCATATAAGTCAATCATTTGTCATTAACTAAAATTGTGACAGTAGCAAACAGGCATCACCAAAACCTTATCTGAAATTTCCATCCCTGATCCATCTACCGCTCCCAACTTCTACACTATATAATCAACTATAATGGAAAGAACAAAAAATCTTTACGTAATCCTCCAAGACAAGCAATCAATGAGATAAAATAAACCATGTTGTCATATAATTGAATGGAAATTGATTTCTCCAGAGAAACTATTCCCCTATTACAGACTCATAAAAATGTCTCATCCATCTTTTTTCTTTAATATAATGAGTCCCGTATATTTAATGGGTATGCAGAAGAGGAATAATTTCTTCTGCAACATGAGAAACTAGGAAAACTATTGCCACTTTGTTATTCCTCACTTTAACATAAATTCGTTACATTAATTATGCATTTGCTACTTTAGAGTAATAACCAACAAAATAGCTTTAGGCTTCTTTTCAATGGTATGAGATTCACCATTATTGCCTTTATTTTATTTAGCTGTTGATTTCATTAGCAATTTTCGTCTAGCTTCTTTCCTTTGTCATTATTTTCTATCATCCCACCATAGCGGAATGTGGTTGACCCAATTCGCAATTCAACATATAGCTATGAGTTATGAAAGTGCTTGATGAAGTTGAGGTGAAAGTAAAGGATGGGGACAGTGAATTCAGAAAATATCTCTGTCCTTTGCAGAATCTGCATCGTCGAAATTCAAAACTTAGATAGAAATATAAACCATCCAAATGGAAAAATAAAAGGACGTTTGAAAAATAAACACCAAAAATGAGAAAGATCATGTGGCAGATAGTAGGGGTGTTAACGGGCCGAGCCGAGCCGAGCTTTGATCTTAACGGGCCAAGCCTGTATTTAAACGTGTCAGACTGGCCTTAGCCTGTTACCTGTAACGAATATAATATTAGCCTGTGGCCTGGTTCGTTTACAAAAAATAAAAGCCTGTCTCAAGCCTGTGGCCTGTTTATTTATTAAAAATAAAAACCTGACATTCCAATTTGTAGCCGTATTCAGCCCATTAATCATGCACTGATATGTATTTTTTTGTAAGAAAATAATAGTTGTTTCTTTTATAATAAAAAAACATTAATATTAAAAAATCAAAATAACAACATCACCTTTACTTTATTTTACGTTGCTTTTCCTTAATTTTCTTCCACATTCTAGATTTTTTACATTAAATTTTCTTCCACATTTCTTAATATTCTAGATTTTTTACACTAGATTGGAACCCCACCAATAAATTTTTGTTGCGGATCTAGCAAGTGCACTAGTCGTACAAGTAATAAAATGATGAGTAAAGATCGTTCCCACGAGGATTTGTGTCAAGCACTGACTAACCATATGTACTTGAGTTGAATCAAACAAAAGTTCATAGATTGCAAAGATTTCTTGTCACCAGAAACTACACTGAATTGAATTAAAACTTGATAAATAATTAAAATGTAAATTATAATGTAAACAAGTAGTCAAATATCATTTTCCCTCAAACATGAATTTATAGATGAACCGATTTCCATTATGAATTATCTACCACGTGATGTTGATCAACCTTTTTCTTATCATCCCAAGATGTAATCCCTTACTACCCTGATAGACACATTAATCAGAAACCCCAATCCCTTGGTGATTCCTTTCTTAATACATGCATTAATTACTAAGGTCTTAAGAACACATCAGAATCCTAGCATCAATCCCTTGACTACTAGAACACTGATGATGAAGTTGTCAAAAATAGAGAAACAATGTAAACATGTCTGTTCTACACTATTCCTCAACATGAAGAATTAATCAAGACAACTTCATACAATCACATAATAGATAAACAAAACATCTAATTAACCATTCATAAATTCAAACTTGAGTTCCATTGAATCAGACTACAAAGGACTCTACTCAGACATAATTGAAACACAAACAAGAGAAGAAAGATAGATCAAACTCCATTGTCATGATAGTTGAGTCTTCAATCTCCAAGTACAATTACATAGGAAATACTAACTATTACAAGAACTAATCCTAAAGAATTTGGAAATTCAGAGAAAATGAGGAGTCAGATCAGATCTATGAAAGACCTGATCTGATATCCCTTCTCTTAGTGTGATGGGAAAAGTCAGAATGAGATATGATGGATTGGATCTGATATCTGGAATAATCAAAATGTGAAGGCCCCTTGTCCTTTTATAATTTACAAATTACAACTGAAAACTGACATGGGCGCTAAAACTCTCATTTCTGGACGTTTTAGCGCTCAACCTTGACGGATGCCCAACTGCTTTTAACTGTCTTGGGCGCTAAAACGCTCAGTTTTGGGCGTTTTAATGTTCAGGCGCTAAAACGCTCAGTTTTGGGCGTTTTAATGTTCAGCACCAGCATCTTTTGTGCAACAGGGCGCTAAAACGCTCAGTTTTGGGCGTTTTAGCGCCCAACACTTAGAATTTTCCCATTCTTCAGAATCTTCTTCCTTCTCTCTTTTGCTTTTTGAGCTTCATTTCCCTACAAAAACAATGTAAATTTTCAACATAAGGTTCAGAACTTGTATTTGAGAGATTTCCAGGACATTAACCTCTTTTCCATCCATTTAATCACACAAATTGATATTAATTCATGCTTAAAAACCTGATGAACTAAGGGTTCATCACAATTCCCAGATTTGAACATTGCTATCCTAAGCAATGAATTAAAACAGAGAAGGACTTGAGATTCTTTACAGATGAAATTCATGAGGATGGACTTCAATTAACAAAAGATCAACATTTCATGATACAAAATTATAACCATGCAATCTCTTATTTCCTATGATTTACCCAACATCATTTGTGACTTTTCAACAGATCAGTAAAGATGATATACAGAGACTTCCAAACAACAACAACCCTCACTAGGAACTTCTCAAAAATTATGAGAATTTTAACACTCTTGCACACTAGTGTTTAAGGATGTACTTATCACTCACTCTTCACTGCACTCAAACTACCATAGGCTTGCCCATCTTCTCACTATTCATAGTAACAATGATCCATAAGGTAGATCAAAAAGGTTTTGGTATGATCAGCAATGAGGCTTGGTGTGTGGCTTGACTAAAGGTAAGGATTTATGTGAAAGGGTAAGTTCAGATCAAATGAATCAGATTCAGATAAGAGGGAATTCACAGTAATTAATCAATTTCTTCCTAATTCCCTCAACTTTCTTCCTTTTCATTCCTTGTTCTTTTCTTTGAACCTTTCTTCCTCCTTTTCTTCCTGACACTTTGTGTCTTTAACAAAAAAAAAAATTTCTTTTTCTTTCAGACACTTTGTGTCTTTAATACTTCCCTCTGTCTTTTCCAAACACTTTGTGTTTCACAACCTTTTCTTTCTTTTCCTTCTTTCTTTCTTATGTTTCCAACACCTTGCATTCACTTATTGCAAAAACACTTTCCTCCCCACAGAACACTCCATCCCTTATCACTTATCTGAAACTTTTAATCTGAAGGATTGGAATAAATGTGGTTCTTGGCTTGATAGACAACAGGCTAGGCTCAAGTGTTTCATGCAATTGGAACTTAAGGGTTGGCCATTTGACTTTCTGGTTCAAGAAGGAAATGCCTCTACCCTACACATCATCAACCATTTCAAGCAAGAAACAGGGCAAGTTCTGGAGCTATTCATGCAGTGAAGTGCTCTCTGAACAAAATTTTATGTATAGGCTCAATTTCCTCACAGTTCAGAGTGTATGCTTGACTTTCTCTATATGCATGAAAACTAATCTTTCTACTCTTACACATTGAATGAGTCATGCAATCATTTCATTTAAGCTCAACATGCAAGGTATAAGATTGTATCCTTAATTTGATCAATCATATAAAACTTTGATCAGTCAAATCCTCATGGAATTCCATATCACAACTGAAATCCAAATTCAATATTACAGCTAAAATCTAAATCACACAGAAAACTTAAAAACAAAAAGAAAAAGATTGAGATATTTCCCTGTTTTGGCTCATCAATTTGTGTGACATCTCCATGATGTTTGCATGCCATTCATTCACACCCAATTCCCAGATTTAAACGTTGCTGTCCCCAGCAACTAATTCAAATCTGAAATAGCAATGGATCAGTGAAACACATTCATTTATAAACCAATAGCATCAGTACTATCATAATGTGCATCATGCAAAAACAGTGAATATCCCAATGTACTTAACTGAATTACAAAACTAAACTAACAGCAAAATAAAACTCAGAGAAAACTACCCAGAAACATGTAAATCATATGAGTGGACCAGCGCTAAAACGTTGAAATCAAGCATTTTAGCACTGGTCTCCAGAGACATGTGCACATTGATGTGCGTCGCATCGCGCTAAACGGTCACGTCTGAACGTTTTAGCGCTCTGGACCAGAAAGAACAAAAATTCACACATAAATTTAAATTGCTGAAAAATAAAAGATTCAATCTCAAATATTAATGGTGTCTGTCAATGTTGAAGAACAGATCCCCGGCAACGGCGCCAAAAACTTGTTACGGATCTAGCAAGTGCACTAGTCGTACAAGTAATAAAATGATGAGTAAAGATCGTTCCCACGAGGATTTGTGTCAAGCACTGACTAACCATATGTACTTGAGTTGAATCAAACAAAAGTTCATAGATTGCATAGATTTCTTTTCACCAGAAATAACACTGAATTGAATTAAAACTTGATAAATAATTAAAATGTAAATTATAATGTAAACAAGTAGTCAAATATCATTTTCCCTCAAACATGAATTTATAGATGAACCAATTTCCATTATGAATTATCTACCATGTGATGTTGATCAACCTTTTTCTTATCATCCCAAGATGTAATCCCTTACTACCCTGATAGACACATTAATCAGAAACCCCAATCCCTTGGTGATTCCTTTCTTAATACATGCATTAATTACTAAGGTCTTAAGAACACATCAGAATCCTAGCATCAATCCCTTGACTACTAGAACACTGATGATGAAGTTGTCAAAAATAGAGAAACAATGTAAACATGTCTGTTCTACACTATTCCTCAACATGAAGAATTAATCAAGACAACTTCATACAATCACATAATAGATAAACAAAACATCTAATTAACCATTCATAAATTCAAACTTGAGTTCCATTGAATCAGACTACAAAGGACTCTACTCAGACATAATTGAAACACAAACAAGAGAAGAAAGATAGATCAAACTCCATTGTCATGATAGTTGAGTCTTCAATCTCCAAGTACAATTACATAGGAAATACTAACTATTACAAGAACTAATCCTAAAGAATTTGGAAATTCAGAGAAAATGAGGAGTCAGATCAGATCTATGAAAGACCTGATCTGATATCCCTTCTCTTAGTGTGATGGGAAAAGTCAGAATGAGATATGATGGATTGGATCTGATATCTGGAATAATCAAAATGTGAAGGCCCCTTGTCCTTTTATAATTTACAAATTACAACTGAAAACTGACATGGGCGCTAAAACTCTCATTTCTGGACGTTTTAGCGCTCAACCTTGACGGATGCCCAACTGCTTTTAACTGTCTTGTCTTTTTGGGCGTTTTAATGTTCAGGCGCTAAAACGCTCAGTTTTGGGCGTTTTAATGTTCAGCACCAGCATCTTTTGTGCAACAGGGCGCTAAAACGCTCAGTTTTGGGCGTTTTAGCGCCCAACACTTAGAATTTTCCCATTCTTCAGAATCTTCTTCCTTCTCTCTTTTGCTTTTTGAGCTTCATTTCCCTACAAAAACAATGTAAATTTTCAACATAAGGTTCAGAACTTGTATTTGAGAGATTTCCAGGACATTAACCTCTTTTCCATCCATTTAATCACACAAATTGATATTAATTCATGCTTAAAAACCTGATGAACTAAGGGTTCATCACAATTCCCAGATTTGAACATTGCTGTCCTTAGCAATGAATTAAAACAGAGAAGGACTTGAGATTCTTTACAGATGAAATTCATGAGGATGGACTTCAATTAACAAAAGATCAACATTTCATGATACAAAATTATAACCATGCAATCTCTTATTTCCTATGATTTGCCCAACATCATTTGTGACTTTTCAACAGATCAGTAAAGATGATATACAGAGACTTCCAAACAACAACAACCCTCACTAGGAACTTCTCAAAAATTATGAGAATTTTAACACTCTTGCACACTAGTGTTTAAGGATGTACTTATCACTCACTCTTCACTGCACTCAAACTACCATAGGCTTGCCCATCTTCTCACTATTCATAGTAACAATGATCCATAAGGTAGATCAAAAAGGTTTTGGTATGATTAGCAATGAGGCTTGGTGTGTGGCTTGACTAAAGGTAAGGATTTATGTGAAAGGGTAAGTTCAGATCAAATGAATCAGATTCAGATAAGAGGGAATTCACAGTAATTAATCAATTTCTTCCTAATTCCCTCAACTTTCTTCCTTTTCATTCCTTGTTCTTTTCTTTGAACCTTTCTTCCTCCTTTTCTTCCTGACACTTTGTGTCTTTAACAAAAAAAAAAATTTCTTTTTCTTTCAGACACTTTGTGTCTTTAATACTTCCCTCTGTCTCTTCCAAACACTTTGTGTTTCACAACCTTTTCTTTCTTTTCCTTCTTTCTTTCTTATGTTTCCAACACCTTGCATTCACTTATTGCAAAAACACTTTCCTCCCCACAGAACACTCCATCCCTTATCACTTATCTGAAACTTTTAATCTGAAGGATTGGAATAAATGTGGTTCTTGGCTTGATAGACAACAGGCTAGGCTCAAGTGTTTCATGCAATTGGAACTTAAGGGTTGGCCATTTGACTTTCTGGTTCAAGAAGGAAATGCCTCTACCCTACACATCATCAACCATTTCAAGCAAGAAACAGGGCAAGTTCTGGAGCTATTCATGCAGTGAAGTGCTCTCTGAACAAAATTTTCTGTATAGGCTCAATTTCCTCACAGTTCAGAGTGTATGCTTGACTTTCTCTATATGCATCAAAACTAATCTTTCTACTCTTACACATTGAATGAGTCATGCAATCATTTCATTTAAGCTCAACATGCAAGGTATAAGATTGTATCCTTAATTTGATCAATCATATAAAACTTTGATCAGTCAAATCCTCATGGAATTCCATATCACAACTGAAATCCAAATTCAATATTACAGCTAAAATCTAAATCACACAGAAAACTTAAAAACAAAAAGAAAAAGATTGAGATATTTCCCTGTTTTGGCTCATCAATTTGTGTGACATCTCCATGATGTTTGCATGCCATTCATTCACACCCAATTCCCAGATTTAAACGTTGCTATCCCCAGCAACTAATTCAAATCTGAAATAGCAATGGATCACTGAAACACATTCATTTATAAACCAATAGCATCAGTACTATCATAATGTGCATCATGCAAAAACAGTGAATATCCCATTGTACTTAACTGAATTACAAAACTAAACTAACAGCAAAATAAAACTAAGAGAAAACTACCCAGAAACATGTAAATCATATGAGTGGACCAGCGCTAAAACGTTGAAATCAAGCGTTTTAGCACTGGTCTCCAGAGACATGTGCACATTGATGTGCGTCGCATGGCGCTAAACGGTCACGTCTGAACGTTTTAGCGCTCTGGACCAGAAAGAACAAAAATTCACACATAAATTTAAATTGCTGAAAAATAAAAGATTCAATCTCAAATATTAATGGTGTCTGTCAATGTTGAAGAACATATCCCCGGCAACGGCGCCAAAAACTTGTTGCGGATCTAGCAAGTGCACTAGTCGTACAAGTAATAAAATGATGAGTAAAGATCGTTCCCACGAGGATTTGTGTCAAGCACTGACTAACCATATGTACTTGAGTTGAATCAAACAAAAGTTCATAGATTGCATAGATTTCTTGTCACCAGAAACTACACTGAATTGAATTAAAACTTGATAAATAATTAAAATGTAAATTATAATGTAAACAAGTAGTCAAATATCATTTTCCCTCAAACATGAATTTATAGATGAACCAATTTCCATTATGAATTATCTACCATGTGATGTTGATCAACCTTTTTCTTATCATCCCAAGATGTAATCCCTTACTACCCTGATAGACATATTAATCAGAAACCCCAATCCCTTGGTGATTCCTTTCTTAATACATGCATTAATTACTAAGGTCTTAAGAACACATCAGAATCCTAGCATCAATCCCTTGACTACTAGAACACTGATGATGAAGTTGTCAAAAATAGAGAAACAATGTAAACATGTCTGTTCTACACTATTCCTCAACATGAAGAATTAATCAAGACAACTTCATACAATCACATAATAGATAAACAAAACATCTAATTAACCATTCATAAATTCAAACTTGAGTTCCATTGAATCAGACTACAAAGGACTCTACTCAGACATAATTGAAACACAAACAAGAGAAGAAAGATAGATCAAACTCCATTGTCATGATAGTTGAGTCTTCAATCTCCAAGTACAATTACATAGGAAATACTAACTATTACAAGAACTAATCCTAAAGAATTTGGAAATTCAGAGAAAATGAGGAGACAGATCAGATATATGAAAGACCTGATCTGATATCCCTTCTCTTAGTGTGATGGGAAAAGTCAGAATGAGATATGATGGATTGGATCTGATATCTGGAATAATCAAAATGTGAAGGCCCCTTGTCCTTTTATAATTTACAAATTACAACTGAAAACTGACATGGGCGCTAAAACTCTCATTTCTGGACGTTTTAGCGCTCAACCTTGACGGATGCCCAACTGCTTTTAACTGTCTTGGGCGCTAAAACGCTCAGTTTTGGGCGTTTTAATGTTCAGGCGCTAAAACGCTCAGTTTTGGGCGTTTTAATGTTCAGCACCAGCATCTTTTGTGCAACAGGGCGCTAAAACGCTCAGTTTTGGGCGTTTTAGCGCCCAACACTTAGAATTTTCCCATTCTTCAGAATCTTCTTCCTTCTCTCTTTTGCTTTTTGAGCTTCATTTTCCTACAAAAACAATGTAAATTTTCAACATAAGGTTCAGAACTTGTATTTGAGAGATTTCAAGGACATTAACCTCTTTTCCATCCATTTAATCACACAAATTGATATTAATTCATGCTTAAAAACCTGATGAACTAAGGGTTCATCACAATTCCCAGATTTGAACATTGCTGTCCTTAGCAATGAATTAAAACAGAGAAGGACTTGAGATTCTTTACAGATGAAATTCATGAGGATGGACTTCAATTAACAAAAGATCAACATTTCATGATACAAAATTATAACCATGCAATCTCTTATTTCCTATGATTTGCCCAACATCATTTGTGACTTTTCAACAGATCAGTAAAGATGATATACAGAGACTTCCAAACAACAACAACCCTCACTAGGAACTTCTCAAAAATTATGAGAATTTTAACACTCTTGCACACTAGTGTTTAAGGATGTACTTATCACTCACTCTTCACTGCACTCAAACTACCATAGGCTTGCCCATCTTCTCACTATTCATAGTAACAATGATCCATAAGGTAGATCAAAAAGGTTTTGGTATGATTAGCAATGAGGCTTGGTGTGTGGCTTGACTAAAGGTAAGGATTTATGTGAAAGGGTATGTTCAGATCAAATGAATCAGATTCAGATAAGAGGGAATTCACAGTAATTAATCAATTTCTTCCTAATTCCCTCAACTTTCTTCCTTTTCATTCCTTGTTCTTTTCTTTGAACCTTTCTTCCTCCTTTTCTTCCTGACACTTTGTGTCTTTAACAAAAAAAAAATTTCTTTTTCTTTCAGACACTTTGTGTCTTTAATACTTCCCTCTGTCTCTTCCAAACACTTTGTGTTTCACAACCTTTTCTTTCTTTTCCTTATTTCTTTCTTATGTTTCCAACACCTTGCATTCACTTATTGCAAAAACACTTTCCTCCCCACAGAACACTCCATCCCTTATCACTTATCTGAAACTTTTAATCTGAAGGATTGGAATAAATGTGGTTCTTGGCTTGATAGACAACAGGCTAGGCTCAAGTGTTTCATGCAATTGGAACTTAAGGGTCGGCCATTTGACTTTCTGGTTCAAGAAGGAAATGCCTCTACCCTACACATCATCAACCATTTCAAGCAAGAAACAGGGCAAGTTCTGGAGCTATTCATGCAGTGAAGTGCTCTCTGAACAAAATTTTCTGTATAGGCTCAATTTCCTCACAGTTCAGAGTGTATGCTTGACTTTCTCTATATGCATCAAAACTAATCTTTCTACTCTTACACATTGAATGAGTCATGCAATCATTTCATTTAAGCTCAACATGCAAGGTATAAGATTGTATCCTTAATTTGATCAATCATATAAAACTTTGATCAGTCAAATCCTCATGGAATTCCATATCACAACTGAAATCCAAATTCAATATTACAGCTAAAATCTAAATCACACAGAAAACTTAAAAACAAAAAGAAAAAGATTGAGATATTTCCCTGTTTTGGCTCATCAATTTGTGTGACATCTCCATGATGTTTGCATGCCATTCATTCACACCCAATTCCCAGATTTAAACGTTGCTGTCCCCAGCAACTAATTCAAATCTGAAATAGCAATGGATCACTGAAACACATTCATTTATAAACCAATAGCATCAGTACTATCATAATGTGCATCATGCAAAAACAGTGAATATCCCATTGTACTTAACTGAATTACAAAACTAAACTAACAGCAAAATAAAACTAAGAGAAAACTACCCAGAAACATGTAAATCATATGAGTGGACCAGCGCTAAAACGTTGAAATCAAGCGTTTTAGCACTGGTCTCCAGAGACATGTGCACATTGATGTGCGTCGCATGGCGCTAAACGGTCACGTCTGAACGTTTTAGCGCTCTGGACCAGAAAGAACAAAAAATTCACACATAAATTTAAATTGCTGAAAAATAAAAGATTCAATCTCAAATATTAATGGTGTCTGTCAATGTTGAAGAACATATCCCCGGCAACGGCGCCAAAAACTTGTTGCGGATCTAGCAAGTGCACTAGTCGTACAAGTAATAAAATGATGAGTAAAGATCGTTCCCACGAGGATTTGTGTCAAGCACTGACTAACCATATGTACTTGAGTTGAATCAAACAAAAGTTCATAGATTGCATAGATTTCTTGTCACCAGAAACTACACTGAATTGAATTAAAACTTGATAAATAATTAAAATGTAAATTATAATGTAAACAAGTAGTCAAATATCATTTTCCCTCAAACATGAATTTATAGATGAACCAATTTCCATTATGAATTATCTACCATGTGATGTTGATCAACCTTTTTCTTATCATCCCAAGATGTAATCCCTTACTACCCTGATAGACATATTAATCAGAAACCCCAATCCCTTGGTGATTCCTTTCTTAATACATGCATTAATTATTAAGGTCTTAAGAACACATCAGAATCCTAGCATCAATCCCTTGACTACTAGAACACTGATGATGAAGTTGTCAAAAATAGAGAAACAATGTAAACATGTCTGTTCTACACTATTCCTCAACATGAAGAATTAATCAAGACAACTTCATACAATCACATAATAGATAAACAAAACATCTAATTAACCATTCATAAATTCAAACTTGAGTTCCATTGAATCAGACTACAAAGGACTCTACTCAGACATAATTGAAACACAAACAAGAGAAGAAAGATAGATCAAACTCCATTGTCATGATAGTTGAGTCTTCAATCTCCAAGTACAATTACATAGGAAATACTAACTATTACAAGAACTAATCCTAAAGAATTTGGAAATTCAGAGAAAATGAGGAGTCAGATCAGAAATATGAAAGACCTGATCTGATATCCCTTCTCTTAGTGTGATGGGAAAAGTCAGAATGAGATATGATGGATTGGATCTGACATCTGGAATAATCAAAATGTGAAGGCCCCTTGTCCTTTTATAATTTACAAATTACAACTGAAAACTGACATGGGCGCTAAAACTCTCATTTCTGGACGTTTTAGCGCTCAACCTTGACGGATGCCCAACTGCTTTTAACTGTCTTGGGCGCTAAAACGCTCAGTTTTGGGCGTTTTAATGTTCAGGCGCTAAAACGCTCAGTTTTGGGCGTTTTAATGTTCAGCACCAGCATCTTTTGTGCAACAGGGCGCTAAAACGCTCAGTTTTGGGCGTTTTAGCGCCCAACAATTAGAATTTTCCCATTCTTCAGAATATACAGGCTGGTTGGGTCATCATCTCCTATTGCATCCTATCTCCCATTGCATCCCATCTCCCATTGCATCCCATCTCCCATATTCATCCTCATCTTCTTCCATCATCTGAGCTTCATCCTCATCTTCATCCTCTTCCATCTTCTCATCTTCATCCTCATCTACTTGCATCCCATCTCCCATTGCATCCCATCTCCCATATTCATCCTCATCTTCTTCCATCATCTCAGCTTCATCCTCATCTTCATCCTCTTCCATCTTCTCATCTTCATCCTCATCTACTTGCATCTCATCTCCCATTGCATCCCATCTCCCATATTCATCCTCATCTTCTTCCATCATCTCAGCTTCATCCTCATCTTCATCCTCTTCCATCTTCTCAGCTTCATCCTCTTCTACTTGCATCCCATCTCCCATTGCATCCCATCTCCCATATTCATCCTCATCTTCTTCCATCATCTCAGCTTCATCCTCATCTTCATCCTCTTCCATCTTCTCAGCTTTTTCATCATCTTCAACATGATGAAAAACCAACATGTTATCATTCCAATCGAAACCATAGATATTTAAAAAATAAATAAAATAGAAAACCCACATATCTAAATATATCCAATGTTAGTTTTGTTAAATAAAACACCAACTGAAAAAATTAACAAACTCAACTAGACAAAATCAAATTTACAAAATTAAAAAACAAAAAAACCAGTTAATAGTCCAGTAATATGATGTCTGGGCAGACAGAAACAAAAGCATACAATCGAACATCCACAGTTTTCAAGAAAAAAAAGAAACGAAATCAAAAGAAAAGAAAAGCAAGAACATAATGGAAAAGTCACACCCTCAATATTGCCAGAATAATAAAGAAAAAGAAAGAAAGAAACATATATTTCATATGGTATTGACAAGCAACTGTTGACAAGCCACACCCTCAATCTTTTATTTTCAAGAAAAAAAAAGAAACATACTGTATTTTCAAGAAAAGAAAAAAGAAAAGAAAAACGAAATCAAAAGAAAAGAAAAGCAAGAACATAATGGAAAAGCCACACCCTCAATATTGCCAGAATAATAAAGAAAAAGAAAGAAAGAAACATATATATTTCGTATGGTATTGACAAGCAACTGTTGACAAGCCACACCCTCAATCTTCTATTTTCAAGAAAAAAAAGAAACATATTGTATTTTCAAGAAAAGAAAAAAGAACACAGTCGAATATCAGCAAGAAATATCAGCAAGAATATGATGTCTGGGTAGACAGAAACAAAAGCATACAATCGAACATCCACAGTTATCAAGAAAAAAAAAGAAACGAAATCAAAAGAAAAGAAAAGCAAGAACATAATGGAAAAGCCACACCCTCAATATTGCCAGAATAATAAAGAAAAAGAAAGAAAGAAACATATATATTTCGTATGGTATTGACAAGCAACTGTTGACAAGCCACACCCTCAATCTTCTATTTTCAAGAAAAAAAAGAAACATACTGTATTTTCAAGAAAAGAAAAAAGAAAAGAAAAACGAAATCAAAAGAAAAGAAAAGCAAGAACATAATGGAAAAGCCACACCCTCAATATTGCCAGAATAATAAAGAAAAAGAAAGAAATAAACATATATTTCATATGGTATTGACAAGCAACTGTTGACAAGCCACACCCTCAATCTTCTATTTTCAAGAAGAAAAAAGAAACATACTGTATTTTCAAGAAAAGAAAAAAGAAAAGAAAAAAGAACACAGTCGAATATCAGCAAGAAATATCAGCAAGAAACCCACATACTCAATCTTTTCAAGCAAGAAATATCTGCACATAATCAAACATTTTCAAGAAAAAAGAAAAGAAAAGAGAAGAAAAGAAAGGGAAGAAGTAACATACCTAGGTATTAACACCTTTGTAGGAGTGTTGCCAAACAATACAGGCTGGTTGGGTCATCATCTACTTGCATCCCATCTCCCATATTCACCAATTCCATTGTCTTGATAAAACAATCCGAGAACAAGAGAAAGAAACAAGCAAGAACAAGAGAAAGAAACTAGGTAGCCCAAAGAAACCAAGAAAACTTTAAGAAGGATTGAAAACAGAGAAATAAACCCTAAGAAAACCTTAAGAAATCAGAGAAAGAAACCCTAAGAAAACCTTAAGAAGAGTGAAAAGATAGAGAGAAAATTTTTAATTTATATTTTTTGGCGGCAAAACTATGATGACCGTTGTATTCTCTTAACTCTTAACTCGTAAGTTATTTCTGTCCCTCTGAAGTTCTAATTTAGCTACTCTTAAAATTTATTATATTTATTAATTTATATTAGCTAATGTATATACATATTAAAAAATATATGTGTGGATGGACAGCTGAGAAATATATATTATAATTTTAAGGAAATAAAATTCATTTTAATTATTAAAAATATGAGACATGATTGGGTTGAGAAAAAATTCATCACAATATATATATATATATAATTCATTATAGTTTGACTAATTACTTTGATTAATTTAATAAAAAAACCCGTGATTCACACTAAAATAAATATAATCATAATAATATTTATTAAAAAATTGGCTTTACTAAATGCTAACATCTTTTAAACAAGAGTAACAGAAGAAAGCTTGAGAAGAAGCATTTACAAAGACCTTAATCTAGATGACTTTAAAGAAACTTTGGTTATTGATACCACCATTTAGAAAAAAATCAACAGACGCTTAAACGAGGATTAAAATGCAATGAACATTATTTACCCCTGCCCCCCCCCCCCCCAAAAAAAAAAACAAAAATGCAAAGAAGATTGAGAGAAGACAATCTTAGAGTTCTATTTGTTGTGTCCCCACAATCATAACATAATACAGAATGAAGAAGAGGTACTTACTTACCAGAGAGGTGACTACTTCAGTTGTTTGATGAAATACTTCTGAGGGATCTACACCACAGAACACTGGCAGGACCTTGGTATATTTGGTTCTGCTCCGCTCCATTATTACCTCCTTAAAACATTTCCAGAGAAAATAGTGTTTACTATTTTCTCTAGAAATGTTTTGAGAACACAATAACATAAACACTATTTTGAAACGCCTCATCATTATCATGTAAAAAAACACTAGTTGTTTGTTGGGTGCACATGCAAAGAAGAGAGTGGTTCTGATCTCTAATATAACGGGGTAGGTGGTGGCGGTTTCGGTGAACTGAACACAATGGATCTATGGAAGTGAAATGAGAGTCCAAAGATAATGTAAAGTGAGAGAGAATGGACAGATCGCAGCAATAAGTTTTTGAGAAAGGTGAAAGAGAGAGACACGTAGAGATAGAAAGGTAGGAAGCGGAAAAGCTCAAGAGAGAAGAGTGGACGCAAAAAAATAAAAGCAAGCTCTATTGTCAAATCGCAACTTTCACATTAGGTGAAATGAGGACTGACAAAAGCAATTAATGGCTCTGATCTCTGATCAACAGAACAGTAGTATCTCTCTCCTATTCCCCAAATAAACTTTAATCTCATACTACCATCCTTATAAAAAAGAGAATATATCGATATCAGGAGCAAGGGACTCCCTCTGTAGGGAAAAAGCGAAAGACTATGCATGACACCAGAGATTATAAACTACAGAATAGGTGAATGAATGATACAGGGCTACACAGCACAGCTAGATAGTTTTAATATAATAATCAATGGAGTCATAGCAGCAGGGATTTTAACTACAATTGTTTAAAATTAAAAAAAAATTATATACTATTTAATATGTTTAGAATTTAAAAAAAAAATAATAATATTCTTCATCTTCAATCTTTATTAATAATTTGATAATATCACACTATCATTTTTGGAAAGAAAAAAGATTCAAAATTCCATAAGAAGCCAAGTTTTTGAGAAAGATGAAAGAGAGAGACACGTATAGAAAGGTAGGAAGTGGAAAAGCTCAGGAGAGATGCAAGGAACCAAATAAAGCTCTCTTGTCAAATCACAAATTAGGTGCTCTGAGGATCTGACTCTGACTCTGATCTCTGATCAACAGAACAGTAGTCTAGCATCTCTCCTATTCCCCAAATAAAGTAACACGAACAGTGCAATTAAACTTCAATCTTATTAAGAAATTTTTCAAATTCATTTATTTATTTATTTTCTTCTCTTCAAATTAATCACACACTAAACTTAAACAACTATTAATTAACCTCCTCTTATATACATGCATGTTTTTAAAGGCAGAGGCAAAAAGTAATAATACTGAGTGAACCGAAACAGAGCTTCTAAGATTCATTCAGTTATATATAAGAAACTTAACACTACAAACAAAAGTAATAATACAGACAGATACAATGAATGAACCATCATAGAGCACAAACAAATATACATACATGACACGTACAGTATTAATAATGAGGATTTAAGAAAAAATAAAGGTATGGCATGGTATGGAGGGGAAATTACCTTATCCTCAGCATTCAGCAGCAAGTAAAGGAAGATTATTGAGAAGAATCTCAACTCAAGAGGCTCAGTGTCGGGGGCCATCAAGAGGACTAGCTCAGAAATGCCTCTATTCAGTGTCTTTTTTGAGCTGAGCTACAAATAGAAAAAGAAATACATGTTTTATGGTCGCTGAAACAAAAAAAAAAAAAAAAAAACGCAATAACACACTTAAAATAAATGGAAGAACCAATGAAATGAAATGAAAGAAGAGGCGAAAGAAAGTTCCTTTCCTGTGAGTTGAGCTGCTGCTTGTAGTTGGTAGCTTATCTTGTTGAACAAGATCTTCAACAGTATTGTTATTGTGAGTTGAGCTGAGCATCGGCCAAAGGTAACCACCATTTTTGTGATTTGATTGAAAGAAAGAAAGAAAACTTGAAGAAGAACATTCATTCAAATCAGATTCAATGAATCGTTTGTTTAGAAGGAAGAGAAGATAACGAAAAGAAAAGGTAACCAACCATTTTTGTGATTTGATTGAAGGGTGAGAAGAGAATAGAAGAGGGGGCTTAGGGTTTTTCTTTGGTGGAGAAGAGAGAGAGGGAGAAGAAAGAGAGGAATGAGTGAGTGTAATTAAATTAAATCCCGCCCAATTAAATTACATTTTTTACGTTTAAGCTAGATGCCAGTGAAAATTAAAATTAAACAATGAAAACATATATGTACGAGTAAACAAGAGAATACATCGATATCAGTAGCAAGGACTCTCTTTGGGGGAAAAGATACAAGGATTATAGACTACAGAATAGATGAATGAATGATACAGTGCTACACAGCACAGCTAGATAGTTTTAATATAATAACACTATCATTTTTTGGAAACAAAAAAAGCTTCAAAATTCCCTAAGAAGCCAAGATTTTGAGAAAGTGAAAGAGAGAGACACGTAGAGAGAGAGAAAGGTAGGAGCTCAGGAGAGAAGCAAGCAAGCAAAAAAAAGAAGAAGTGCGCAATTAATAACCAATAAAGCTCTCTTGTCAAATCACAACATTAGGTGCTCTGAGGATCTGACTCTGATCTTCGATCAACGGAACAGTAGTCTAACATCTCTCCTATTCCCTAAATAAAGTAACACAAACAGCGCAATTAAACTTCAATCTTATTAAGAAATTTTTCAAATCCATTTTTTTATTTATTTTCTTCTCTTTAAATTAATCACACACTAAACTTAAACAACTATTAAGCTCCTCTTATATACTTTTTAAAAGCAGAGGCAAAGTAATAATACTGAGTGAACTAAAACTGAGCTTCTAAGATTCATTCAGTTATAAAAAAACTTATCACTACAAACAAAAGTAACAATACAGATACAATGAATAAACCATAGACTATAGAGCACAAACAAATACATGACGTACAGTATTAATAATGAGGATTTAAGAAAAAATAAAGGTATGGTATGGTATGGTATCGGAAGTTACCTTATCCTCAGCAGCAAGTAAAGGAAGATTTTTGAGAAGAATCTCAACTCAAGAGGCTCAGAGTCGGGTGCCATCAAGAGGAGAAATGCCTCTGTTCAGTGTCTTTTTTAAGCTGAGCTACAAATAAAAATAAAAATACATGTTTTATGGTCACTGAAACAAAAAGAAAAAAGAAAACAACGCAATAACACACTTAAAATAAATGGTAGAACCAACGAAATGAAATGAAATGAAATAAAAGCAGAGGCGAAAGAAAGTTCCTTTCCTGTGAGTTGAGGAGCTGCTTGTAGTTGGTAGCTTATCTTGTTGAACAAGATCTTCAACAGTATTGTTATTGTGAGTTGAGCTGAGCTTGATTGAAGAGAAGAGAAGAGAAGAGAAGGGGGCTAGGCTTAGGGTTTTTCTTTGGTGGAGAAGAGAGAGAGAGAGAGAGAGAGAGAAGAAAGAGAGGAATGAGTGAGTGTTATTAAATTAAATCCCGCCCAATTTTAGATGAAAAATCTTTGAAAATTGTAAATTGTAAATTTGTGATCTGAGATGAGACTGCATCTGCATGTTTCGGATTATGCATTGAGAGGTGAGAGAGACTAAGAGCAATGGTTGGTTATTTTGATCAGTTTTGTTTTGGCCCAATCCAATCCATCTTTAATTAATTATAATAAAACTTTAAATTATAATATTTGTGTTGAAATCAAATTATTATAGATTACCTGCTAAAAAGCGCGCGCGTGGTCAAGTGTCCAAAGCACATTACATTGATTTGCATTGGAGAGGGCCACACTTGACTTGACAATCATACACTACACTACACTGAGTAAAAGCAATGCAATGAATGGACTTGGGTCGGGTATTATTTTCAGCAGCATCATCTTTGTTTTGTTTTGTTTTGGGCCCAATCCAATCCAAATATCCAATCCATATTTGTTTTGTCACTTACATACATCGAGGAGGGAGGGATTTCTTAATTCTAAATAAATAAATGTTAATTAAAATGCTAATTAATATATCTGATTCTATATCCTATACTATACTACCGTAGAAGGAGAGGAGGGGGGAATAAATTATTATTATTAACTACTCAATGAAAGAATTAAATTATAGAACAGTTTCGGATCTTAAAAAAATTATTTAGAAAGTATCTCATATACTTTCTTTTACATAGAGGGCCTATAAACTTATAGGCCGACCTATTTTATATTATTTATTTTAAATTAAATATATAAATTATTATTTTAATGGTTTTGAATAATAAAATTATATTATTTTAATTATTTTCTTTAATTCTTGAACGTCTTGTAGGCTTAAACAGGCTAACAAGTCTATGTCAAGACTTTTGTTTTTTAAATATACGTCATGCTAAATTTATAATTTGGGCGTGCACAAGCTAACGAATCTGGCCATGCCTAAAGTATTTTACATATGTCTGACCTATTTAAGCTAAAGCCTATCTCTATCCAGCCTATTTACACCCCCCTACTTTTAACAATGGTTTTTCGTTGTTGATTAAATGTGAGTACTATAAACATGCTTTAAACGTTGGTTGGCCCGCCCCGCCCTGCCACCAACCCGCCAAAAACGGGACAGGGCGGGTTAACCCGCCATTAAATATGGGTGGGAAAAATGAACTCACCCCGTTTTATTGTGGGTTGGCAGGTCAACCCACCAACCCGTCAATTAAAAAAATAAATAATTAAAATTTAAAAATAAATTATATTTTATTAATTTTTCTAATATTATTTTATTTTATTTCACACTTCTTTTAATTTTTCTCAATCTCAATCTTAAATGTCTACTAATATTTGTCAAAACATTCTTTAGGAACTCATTCGTCTCCATATAAAGATAACATTTGTCATAAATAAAATTGTTATTCTATATTTTTTCTAAGAAGTACTAATGTAAAAAAAAAATTGGATATCACAAAAATTTAATGACAAATGAAATACTACTTAATTGTAAAATATATATATATATATAACCCGACGGGTCAACCCGTTTTGAACCACTTCTAGGTGGGGCGGGTTGAAGTGGGTTGGTGGGTTGAAAATCTCAACCCAACTCGTCCCGTTTTGGCGGGTTGACCCGCCGGGAAGTGGCGAAGCCACGTTGTGGCCTACAGTTGCCTTGGCACTGGCTTATTTAGCCACGTTCATTTAGCTACATTTGAAAAGTAGCAAATTATGTTCAAATTTTTTGAAAATTAGCCACGTTTTGGTCGTAGCCAAAGAACCGTAGCTATTTTTTGGCACTTGCTAACATGTCATGCTGGCTCCGCCACTGCCGTCGTGCTCAACCCATATTGTCACCCCTAAATTTACATATAAAGTAGAGTCATCAAAACAGGCTATCTCTTCCTGTTAGGCCCTAGCTCGCACGAGTTAAGGCAAAAAATCCTACAAATAAAAAAGCCTGCATGAGCCAAAAACTTATATAATCCCACGAGATAGGGCCTGTCCACGAGCCAAAATTTCATATAAGTCAATCATTTGTCGTTAATTAAAATTGTGACAGTAGCAAACAGGCATCACCAAAACCTTATCTGAAATTTCCATCCCTGATCCATCTACCGCTCCCAACTTCTACACTATATAATCAACTATAATGGAAAGAACAAAAAATCTTTACGTAATCCTCCAAGACAAGCAATCAATGAGATAAAATAAACCATGTTGTCATATAATTGAATGGAAATTGATTTCTCCGGAGAAACTATTCCCCTATTACAGACTCATAAAAATGTCTCATCCATCTTTTTTCTTTAATATAATGAGTCCCGTATATTTAATGGGTATGCAGAAGAGGAATAATTTCTTCTGCAACATGAGAAACTAGGAAAACTATTGCCACTTTGTTATTCCTCACTTTAACATAAATTCGTTACATTAATTATGCATTTGCTACTTTAGAGTAATAACAAACAAAATAGCTTTAGGCTTCTTTTCAATGGTATGAGATTCACCATTATTGCCTTTATTTTATTTAGTTGTTGATTTCATTAGCAATTTTCGTCTAGCTTCTTTCCTTTGTCATTATATTCTATCATCCCACCATAGCGGAATGTGGTTGACCCAATTCGCAATTCAACATATAGCTATGAGTTATGAAAGTGCTTGATGAAGTTGAGGTGAAAGTAAAGGATGGGGACAGTGAACTCAGAAAATATCTCTGTCCTTTGCAGAATCTGCATCATCGAAATTCAAAACTTAGATAGAAATATAAACCATCCAAATGGAAAAATAAAAGGACGTTTGAAAAATAAACACCAAAAATGAGAAAGATCATGTGGCAGATAGCAGGGGTGTTAACGGGCCGAGCCGAGCCGAGCTTTGATCTTAACGGGCCAAGCCTGTATTTAAACGTGTCAGACTGGCCTTAGCCTGTTACCTGTTACGAATATAATATATTAGCTTGTGGCCTGGTTCGTTTACAAAAAATAAAAGCCTGTCTCAAGCCTGTGGCCTGTTTATTTATTAAAAATAATAACCTTACATTCCAATTTGTAGCCGTATTCAGCCCATTAATCATGCACTGATATGTATTTTGTTGTAAGAAAATAATAGTTGTTTCTTTTATAATAAAAAAACATTAATATTAAAAAATCAAAATAACAACATCACCTTTACTTTATTTTACGTTGCTTTTCCTTAGTTTACTTCCACATTCTAGATTTTTTACATTAAATTTTCTTCCACATTTCTTAATATTCTAGATTTTTTACACTAGATTTGAACCCCACCAATAAATTTTCTTCCACATTTTACATTAATTTTTCTTCCACGGTCGCCGCCATAAGCATCATTATAAGCCGTGGAATCCGCATGGCTTATAAAAATAGATGATGCACATGACTTAGATCGGGGAGAAGAGATAGAGCAGAGACAGAAAACTGAGAAAAGGATGTTGAAATGATTAATATAAAAATATAAAAAATAAATAAATTTAATGTATACGGGCCAGCCTCCAAGGCTTCAAGGCCGAGCTTGGCTATGAAAGCCTGAGGCCTTTTAAATAAAAAAGCTTTTGCATGAGTATAAGTCTGGGCTTAATAATAAAAAAAGACGAGCCGAGCCGAAACGGGCATAATTGAAGTGAACTTTCTTCTTTTCCTTTTTTTCCTAAAATACAAGTATTGCTGAGTTTTAAATGCACACCTACACGGTGTCTCATACCCTTTTATAAAATTTACACATTTTAAATTGGAAAAATTAATTGTCATTTTTTTTTGTAAACAATTAATTGTCATTTTAAATTAGATGACTTTTATTTTAGGTCTCTCTGCTTCTGATTATACAGAGGAAAGAAAATATTAAAAATCATTAAATATATATTAAAACGATATAATTTTATTTAGAATAATATAAAATCATGTCCTTTAAAATAAAAAATATTTTCCTTTTTTTTTGTAACTAAATATTTTCCCTTTAAAATTTAAAAAAGAGGACTAAAAAAATAAATAGACAACCTTATAATTTTGAAGAAATGCTTATGATAAAATAAATAAATTTTCTCTCTTTCCGCCAAACAGATCATGGATTGAAAACAACAGTTATTCAGTAATCTAGATCTATAAGCGAGCACAAATATCTAGAATTTTCTCCACCTTTCATATATATATATATATATATATGTATATATACTATTAAGACATTTCTGTTTCAGAATATGGTAGTGGACTAGTGTCATCTTTATACAAGTCCACGTATCATATATATTTGTCATCTTACGTCATATATGTTTTTATCAATTAGGTAGAATAATTACTCCTTTTCAAAAAATATAACAACTCTTGTTGATAATTTTTACTAAATCGTCGTGAGTTTGATTCATGTTGATGCTCCTTCATAGGTCAATTACATGTAAGTACCACTGTAAGCACTTGCTGAAACATGTAAATAGAACAATTTTACCCCCTTTACTCTTGTCCCTTTTATGTAACCCTGCTCAATCATAATTTGAGGCTATATGATCCAAAGAGTTATCTACTCCTCTTATATAACTCAAAAACATTAACATATTGAATAATCTATGGACATTTATACTAGTAATTGACACTTCGGTATCATTCACAAAAATTTTAGAAAGCTAAATTTTCCATCCACATTAGACTCATCAGTCTTTACAAATAATCTTGTTCAATCATTCACAAAAAATGTCGATGTTGATCAGACTAATTATTAACCAAACAAGAACAATAGTGAAAATAAAAGTATAAAAATAGAAAGAATGCATGGTTACGTGACTTGTTGGTTATACAAACTCAAAGAAAATACAAATGAATGGAGGTCAATCTCAGTAGAGAACAAATCTGGGAAGCCAAAGAATTAAATTTGAATCCCATTTACAACTACATAGACAACAAATAATTGGTGTTATCAACTACATAGACAACAAATAATCCGAGTCAATCATTTGTGTAATAATCTGAGTCAATCATTTGTGTAGGATCGTAAAGATCAAAGTCCAAGTTCAAGTCTTCATTTAAGATTGAGCCTATTGAGCTTAAATTGGTAAGATGTGAAGCATAACTGCCATCCTGGCTTTGGTCAGCCAACCCCTGAAATGGCACAATATTACTTGTTTGCCTAGGACTAATCATCTCACCAGATGAAGAGGATATTTAAAAGGACTGACTTGCTGGGTTGCCTTAGACCTGATTCTTTTCAGTCGAAGTCTTTATTTCTGCAGCAATTAAAAAAACAAATAAAGTTCTATAAATGAAAAACTATGGTTTTATGAAATTAAAGCAGAAAGGAAAAGAAAAAAATACCTGCAGATGGTTGGCCACATGCGCCCTAGTAAGATGCTTCTCAGCCTTCATCAATTGAAGAATTTTTCTAGGTACAACCTCTGCAATCAAAAGAACATACAAATGTGTCAGACAGAAATAGTCCAGTTAATAGTCCAGTAATATGATGTCTGGGCAGACAGAAACAAAAGCATACAATCGAACATCCACAGTTATCAAGAAAAAAAAACGAAATCAAAAGAAAAGAAAAGCAAGAACATAATGGAAAAGCCACACCCTCAATATTGCCAGAATAATAAAGAAAAAGAAAGAAAGAAACATATATTTCATATGGTATTGACAAGCAACTGTTGACAAGCCACACCCTCAATCTTCTATTTTCAAGAAAAAAAAAGAAACATACTGTATTTTCAAGAAAAGAAAAAAGAAAAGAAAAACGAAATCAAAAGAAAGAAAAGCAAGAACATAATGGAAAAGCCACACCCTCAATATTGCCAGAATAATAAAGAAAAAGAAAGAAAGAAACATATATATTTCGTATGGTATTGACAAGCAACTGTTGACAAGCCACACCCTCAATCTTCTATTTTCAAGAAAAAAAAGAAACATACTGTATTTTCAAGAAAAGAAAAAAGAAAAGAAAAAAGAACACAGTCGAATATCAGCAAGAATATGATGTCTGGGCAGACAGAAACAAAAGCATACAATCGAACATCCACAGTTATCAAGAAAAAAAAAGAAACGAAATCAAAAGAAAAGAAAAGCAAGAACATAATGGAAAAGCCACACCCTCAATATTGCCAGAATAATAACGAAAAAGAAAGAAAGAAACATATATATTTCGTATGGTATTGACAAGCAACTGTTGACAAGCCACACCCTCAATCTTCTATTTTCAAGAAAAAAAAAGAAACATACTGTATTTTCAAGAAAAGAAAAAAGAAAAGAAAAACAAAATCAAAAGAAAAGAAAAGCAAGAACATAATGGAAAAGCCACACCCTCAATATTGCCAGAATAATAAAGAAAAAGAAAGAAAGAAACATATATTTCATATGGTATTGACAAGCAACTGTTGACAAGCCACACCCTCAATTTTCTATTTTCAAGAAAAAAAAAGAAACATACTGTATTTTCAAGAAAAGAAAAAAGAACACAGTCGAATATCAGCAAGAAACCCACATACTCAATCTTTTCAAGCAAGAAATATCAGCACATAATCAAACATTTTCAAGAAAAAAAGAAAAGAAAAGAGAAGAAAAGAAAGGGCAGAAGTAACATACCTAGGTATTGACACCTTTGTAGGAGTGTTGCCAAACAATACAGGCTGGTTGGGTCATTATCTACTTGCATCCCATCTCCCATATTCACCAATTCCATTGTCTTGATAAAACAATCCAAGAACAAGAGAAAGAAACAAGCAAGAACAAGAGAAAGAAACTAGGAAACCCAAAGAAACCAAGAAAACTTTAAGAAGGAGTGAAAACAGAGAAAGAAACCCTAAGAAAACCTTAAGAAGAGTGAAAAGAGAGAAAGAAAATTTTTAATTTATATTTTTTGGTGGCAAAACTATGATGACCGTTGTATTCTCTTAACTCTTAACTCGTAAGTTATTTCCGTCCCTCTGAAGTTCTAATTTAGCTACTCTTAAAATTTATTATATTTACTAATTTATATTAGCTAATGTATATACATATTAAAAAATATATGTGTGGATGGACAGCTGAGAAATATATATTCTAATTTTAAGGAAATAAAATTCATTTTAATTATTAAAAATATGAGACATGATTGGGTTGAGAAAAAATTCATGTCAATATATATATATATAATTCATTATAGTTTGACCAATTACTTTGATTAATTTAATAAAAAAACCCGCGATTCACACTAAAATAAATATAATCATAATAAAATTTATTAAAAAATTGGCTTTAGTAAATGCTAACATCTTTTAAACAAGAGTAACAGAAGAAAGCTTAAGAATAAGCATTTGCAAAGACCTTAATCTAGATGACTTTAAAGGAAATTTGGTTATTGATACCACCATTTAGAAAATATTCAACAGACGCTTAAACGAGGATTAAAATGCAATGAACATTATTTACCCCTCCCCCCCCCCCCCCCCAAAAAAAAAAAAAAAAACAGAAATGCAAAGAAGATTGAGAGAAGACTATCTTAGAGTTCTAATTGTTGTGTCCCCACAATCACAACATAATACAGAATGAAGAAGAGGTACTTACTTACCAGAGAGGTGACTACTTCAGTTGTTTGATGAAATACTTCTGAGGGATCTACACCACAGAACACTGGCAGGACCTTGGTATATTTGGTTCTGCTCCGCTCCATTATTACCTCCTTAAAACATTTCCAGAGAAAATAGTGTTTACTATTTTCTCTGGAAATGTTTTGAGAACACAATAACATAAACACTATTTTGAAATGCCTCATCATTATCATGTAAAAAAACACTAGTTGTTTGTTGGGTGCACATGCAAAGAAGAGAGTGGTTCTGATCTGTAATATAACGGGGTAGGTGGTGGCGGTTTCGGTGAACAAAAGACAATGGATCTATGGAAGTGAAATGAGAGTCCAAAGATAATGTAAAGTGAGAGAGAATGGACAGATCGCAGCAATAAGTTTTTGAGAAAGGTGAAAGAGAGAGACACGTAGAGATAGAAAGGTAGGAAGCGGAAAAGCTCAAGAGAGAAGAGTGGACGCAAAAAAATAAAAGCAAGCTCTCTTGTCAAATCACAACTTTCACATTAGGTGAAATGAGGACTGACAAAAGCAATTAATGGCTCTGATCTCTGATCAACAGAAAGTAGTATCTCTCTCCTATTCCCCAAATAAACTTTAATCTCATACTACCATCCTTATAAACAAGAGAATACATCGATATCAGGAGCAAGGGACTCTCTCCGTAGGGAAAAAGCGAAAGACTATGCATGACACCAGATATTATAAACTACAGAATAGGTGAATGAATGATACAGGGCTACACAGCACAGCTAGATAGTTTTAATATAATAATCAATGGAGTCATAGCAGGAGGGATTTTAACTACAATTGTTTAAAATTAAAAAAAAATGATATACTATTTAATATGTTTAGAATTTAAAAAAAATAATAATAATATTCTTCATCTTCAATCTTTATTAATAATTTGATAATATCACACTATCATTTTTGGAAAGAAAAAAGATTCAAAATTCCATAAGAAGCCAAGTTTTTGAGAAAGGTGAAAGAGAGAGACACGTATAGAAAGGTAGGAAGTGGAAAAGCGCAGGAGAGATGCATGGAACCAAATAAAGCTCTCTTGTCAAATCACAAATTAGGTGCTCTGAGGATCTGACTCTGACTCTGATCTCTGATCAACAGAACAGTAGTCTAGCATCTCTCCTATTCCCCAAATAAAGTAACACAAACAGCGCAATTAAACTTCAATCTTATTAAGAAATTTTTCAAATTCATTTATTTATTTATTTTCTTCTCTTTAAATTAAACACACACTAAACTTAAACAACTATTAATTAACCTCCTCTTATATACATGCATGTTTTTAAAGGCAGAGGCAAAAAGTAATAATACTGAGTGAACCGAAACAGAGCTTCTAAGATTCATTCAGTTATATATAAGAAACTTAACACTACAAACAAAAGTAATAATACAGACAGATACAATGAATGAACCATCATAGAGCACAAACAAATATACATACATGACACGTACAGTATTAATAATGAGGATTTAAGAAAAAATAAAGGTATGGCATGGTATGGAGGGGAAGTTACCTTATCCTCAGCATTCAGCAGCAAGTAAAGGAAGATTATTGAGAAGAATCTCAACTCAAGAGGCTCAGTGTCGGGGGCCATCAAGAGGACTAGCTCAGAAATGCCTCTGTTCAGTGTCTTTTTTGAGCTGAGCTACAAATACAAAAAGAAATACATGTTTTATGGTCGCTGAAACAAAAAAAAAAAGAAAGAAAAAAATGCAATAACACACTTAAAATAAATGGAAGAACCAATGAAATGAAATGAAAGCAGAGGCGAAAGAAAGTTCCTTTCATGTGAGTTGAGCTGCTGCTTGTAGTTGGTAGCTTATCTTGTTGAACAAGATCTTCAACAGTATTGTTATTGTGAGTTGAGCTGAGCATCGGCTAAAGGTAACCACCATTTTTGTGATTTGATTGAAAGAAAGAAAGAAAACTTGAAGAAGAACATTCATTCAAGTCAGATTCAATGAAGCGTTTGTTTAGAAGGAAGAGAAGATAACGAAAAGAAAAGGTAACCAACCATTTTTGTGATTTGATTGAAGGGTGAGAAGAAAAGAGAAGAGAAGAGGGGGCTTAGGGTTTTTCTTTGGTGGAGAAGAGAGAGAGGGAGAAGAAAGAGAGGAATGAGTGAGTGTAATTAAATTAAATCCCGCCCAATTAAATTACATTTTTTACGTTTAAGCTAGATGCCAGTGAAAATTAAAATTAAACAATGAAAACATATATGTACGAGTAAACAAGAGAATACATCGATATCAGTAGTAAGGACTCTCTTAGGGGGAAAAGATACAAGGATTATAGACTACAGAATAGGTGAATGAATGATACAGTGCTACACAGCACAGCTAGATAGTTTTAATATAATAACATTATCATTTTTTGGAAACTAAAAAAGCTTCAAAATTCCCTAAGAAGCCAAGATTTTGAGAAAGTGAAAGAGAGAGACACGTAGAGAGAGAGAGAGAAAGGTAGGAGCTCAGGAGAGAAGCAAGGAAGCAAAAAAAAGAAGAAGTGCGCAATTAATAACCAATAAAGCTCTCTTGTCAAATCACAACATTAGGTGCTCTGAGGATCTGACTCTGATCTTCGATCAACAGAACAGTAGTCTAGCATCTCTCCTATTCCCTAAATAAAGTAACACAAACAGCGCAATTAAACTTCAATCTTATTAAGAAATTTTTCAAATCCATTTTTTTATTTATTTTCTTCTCTTTAAATTAATCACACACTAAACTTAAACAACTATTAAGCTCCTCTTATATACTTTTTAAAAGCAGAGGCAAAGTAATAATACTGAGTGAACTGAAACTGAGCTTCTAAGATTCATTCAGTTATAAAAAAACTTATCACTACAAACAAAAGTAACAATACAGATACAATGAATAAACCATAGACTATAGAGCACAAACAAATACATGACGTACAATATTAATAATGAGGATTTAAGAAAAAATAAAGGTATGGTATGGTATCGGAAGTTACCTTATCCTCAGCAGCAAGTAAAGGAAGATTTTTGAGAAGAATCTCAACTCAAGAGGCTCAGAGTCGGGTGCCATCAAGAGGAGAAATGCCTCTGTTCAGTGTCTTTTTTAAGCTGAGCTACAAATGCAAATAAAAATACATGTTTTATGGTCGCTGAAACAAAAAGAAAAAAGAAAAAAACGCAATAACACACTTAAAATAAATGGTAGAACCAACGAAATGAAATGAAATGAAATAAAAGCAGAGGCGAAAGAAAGTTCCTTTCCTGTGAGTTGAGGAGCTGCTTGTAGTTGGTAGCTTATCTTGTTGAACAAGATCTTCAACAGTATTGTTATTGTGAGTTGAGCTGAGCTTGATTGAAGAGAAGAGAAGAGAAGAGAAGGGGGCTAGGCTTAGGGTTTTTCTTTGGTGGAGAAGAAAGAGAGGAATGAGTGAGTGTTATTAAATTAAATCCCGCCCAATTTTAGATGAAAAATCTTTGAAAATTGTAAATTGTAAATTTGTGATCTGAGATGAGACTGCATCTGCATGTTTCGGATTATGCATTGAGAGGTGAGAGAGACTAAGAGCAATGGTTGGTTATTTTGATCAGTTTTGTTTTGGCCCAATCCAATCCATCTTTAATTAATTATAATAAAACTTTAAATTATAATATTTGCGCTGAAATCAAATTATTATAGATTACCTGCTAAAAAGCGCGCGCGTGGTCAAGTGTCCAAAGCACATTACATTGATTTGCATTGGAGAGGGCCACACTTGACTTGACAATCATACACTACACTACACTGAGTAAAAGCAATGCAATGAATGGACTTGGGTCGGGTATTATTTTCAGCAGCATCATCTTTGTTTTGTTTTGTTTTGGGCCCAATCCAATCCAAATATCCAATCCATCTTTGTTTTGTCACTTACATACATCGAGGAGGGAGAATTTCTTAATTCTAAATAAATAAATGTTAATTAAAATGCTAATTAATATATCTGATTCTATATCCTATACTATACTACCGTAGAAGGAGAGGAGGGGGGAATAAATTATTATTATTAACTACTCAATGAAAGAATTAAATTATAGAACAGTTTCGGATCTTAAAAAAATTATTTAGAAAGTATCTCATAGACTTTCTTTTACATAGAGGGCCTATAAACTTATAGGCCGACCTATTTTATATTATTTATTTTAAATTAAATAAATAAATTATTATTTTAATGGTTTTGAATAATAAAATTATATTATTTTAATTATTTTCTTTAATTATTGAACGTCTTGTAGGCTTAAACAGGCTAACAAGTCTATGTCAAGACTTTTGTTTTTTAAATATACGTCATGCAAAATTTATAATTTGGGCGTGCACAAGCTAACGAATCTGGCCATGCCTAAAGTATTTTACATGTGTCTGACCTATTTAAGCTAAAGCCTATCTCTATCCAGCCTATTTTCACCCCCCTACTTTTAACAATGGTTTTTCGTTGTTGATTAAATGTGAGTACTATAAACATGCTTTTAACGTTGGTTGGCCCGCCCCGCCACGCCACCAACCCGCCAAAAACGGGACAGGGTGGGTTAACCCGCCATTAAATATGGGTGGGAAAAAAGAACTCACCCCGTTTTATGGTGGGTTGGCGGGTCGACCCACCAACCCGTCAATTAAAAAAATAAATAATTAAAATTTGAAAATAAATTATATTTTATTAAATTTTCTAATATTATTTTATTTTATTTCACACTTCTTTTAATTTTTCTCAATCTCAATCTTAAATGTATACTAATATTTGTCAAAATATTCTTTAGGAACTCATTCGTCTCCATATAAAGATAACATTTGTCATAAATAAAATTGTTATTCTTTATTTTTTCTAAGAAGTACTAATGTAAAAAAAAAATTGGATATCACAAAAATTTAATGACAAATGAAATACTACTTAATTGTAAAATATATATATATATAACCCGACGAGTCAACCCGTTTTTACCCACTTCTAGGCGGGGCGGGTTGAAGTGGGTTGGTGGGTTGAAAATCTCAACCCAACTCGTCCCGTTTTGGCGGGTTGACCCGCCGGGCAGTGGCGGAGCCACGTTGTGGCCTACAGTTGCCTTGGCACTGGCTTATTTAGCCACGTCCATTTAGCTACATTTGAAAAGTAGCAAATTCTGTTCAAATTTTTTGAAAATTAGCCACGTTTTGGTCGTAGCCAAAGAACCGTAGCTATTTGGGCACTAGCTGAATTTTTTGGCACTTGCTAACATGTCATGCTGGCTCCGCCACTGCCGTCGTGCTCAACCCATATTGTCACCCCTAAATTTACATATAAAGTAGAGTCATCAAAACAGGCTATCTCTTCCTGTTAGGCCCTAGCTCGCACGAGTTAAGGCAAAAAATCCTACAAATAAAAAAGCCTGCATGAGCCAAAAACTTATATAATCCCACGAGATAGGGCCTGTCCACGAGCCAAAATTTCATATAAGTCAATCATTTGTCATTAATTAAAATTGTGACAGTAGCAAACAGGCATCACCAAAACCTTATCTGAAATTTCCATCCCTGATCCATCTACCGCTCCCAACTTCTACACTATATAATCAACTATAATGGAAAGAACAAAAAATCTTTACGTAATCCTCCAAGACAAGCAATCAATGAGATAAAATAAACTATGTTGTCATATAATTGAATGGAAATTGATTTCTCCGGAGAAACTATTCCCCTATTTCAGACTCAAAAAAATGTCTCATCTATCTTTTTTCTTTAATATAATGAGTCCCGTATATTTAATGGGTATGCAGAAGAGGAATAATTTCTTCTGCAACATGAGAAACTAGGAAAACTATTGCCACTTTCTTATTCCTCACTTTAACATAAATTCGTTACATTAATTATGCATTTGCTACTTTAGAGTAATAACCAACAAAATAGCTTTAGGCTTCTTTTCAATGGTATGAGATTCACCATTATTGCCTTTATTTTATTTAGCTGTTGATTTCATTAGCAATTTTCGTCTAACTTCTTTCCTTTGTCATTATTTTCTATCATCCCACCATAGCGGAATGTGGTTGACCCAATTCACAATTCAACATATAGCTATGAGTTATGAAAGTGCTTGATGAAGTTGAGGTGAAAGTAAAGGATGGGGACAGTGAATTCAGAAAATATCTCTGTCCTTTGCAGAATCTGCATCATCGAAATTCAAAACTTAGATAGAAATATAAACCATCCAAATGGAAAAATAAAAGGACGTTTGAAAAATAAACACCAAAAATGAGAAAGATCATGTGGTAGATAGTAGGGGTGTTAACGGGCCGAGCCGAGCCGAGCTTTCATCTTAACGGGCCAAGCCTGTATTTAAACGTGTCAGACTGGCCTTAGCCTGTTACCTGTTACGAATATAATATTAGCCTGTGGCCTGGTTCGTTTACAAAAAATAAAAGCCTGTCTCAAGCCTGTGGCCTGTTTATTTATTAAAAATAAAAACCTTACATTCCAATTTGTAGCCGTATTCAGCCCATTAATCATGCACTGATATGTATTTTTTTGTAAGAAAATAATAGTTGTTTCTTTTATAATAAAAAAACTTTAATATTAAAAAATAAAAATAACAACATCACCTTTACTTTATTTTACGTTGCTTTTCCTTAATTTTCTTCCACATTCTAGATTTTTTACATTAAATTTTCTTCCACATTTCTTAATATTCTAGATTTTTTACACTAGATTTGAACCCCACCAATAAATTTTCTTCCACATTTTACATTAATTTTTCTTCCACGGTCGCCGCCATAAGCATCATTATAAGTCGTGGAATCCGCATGGCTTATAAAAATAGATGATGAACATGACTTAGATCGGGGAGAAGAGATAGAGCAGAGACAGAAAACTGAGAAAAAGATGTTGAAATGATTAATATAAAAATATAAAAAATAAATAAATTTAATGTATATTGGCTATCCTCCAAGGCTTCAAGGCCGGGCTTGGCTATGAAAGCCTGAGGCCTTTTAAATAAAAAAGCTTTTGCATGAGTATAAGTCTGGGCTTAATAATAAAAAAAGACGAGCAGAGCCGAAACGGGCCGGGCCTAAGGCCTCTGATAAGCCCTTGGCCTTATTATCACCCCTAACGGATAGCATAAGTCCCACCACACCTAATAATTTCAATCATTTTTACCTTTCAAGAATCAAGTACTGGATTCGAGATAATTTACACTTTCAATCTCAGCCACTTTACCTTGAAGATCATCTCTGAAAATACACATGATAAAGCCCAAAAATGGTCAAATAGCCTACATAGTATAGACAGCTAACCTCGTACACATGCATAATTGAAGTGAACTTTCTTCTTTTCCTTTTTTTCCTAAAATACAAGTATTGCTGAGTTTTAAATGCACACCTACACGGTGTCTCTTACCCTTTTATAAAAATTAATTGTCATTTTTTTTTTGTAAACAATTAATTGTCATTTTAAAATAGATGACTTTTATTTTAGGTCTCTCTGCTTCTAATTATACAGAGGAAAGAAAATATTAAAAATCATTAAATATATATTAAAACGATATAATTTTATTTAGAATAATATAAAATCATGTCCTTTAAAATAAAAAATATTTTCCCTTTTTTTTGTAACTAAATATTTTCCCTTTAAAATTTAAAAAAGAAGACTAAAAAAATAAATAGACAACCTTATAATTTTGAAGAAATGCTTATGATAAAATAAATAAATTTTCTCTCTTTCCACCAAACAGATCATGGATTTAAAACAACAGTTATTCAGTAATCTAGATCTATAAGCGAGCACAAATATCTAGAATTTTCTCCACCTTTCATATATATATATATATATATATATATATATATATATATATTATTAAGACATTTCTGTTTCAGAATATGGTAGTGGACTAGTGTCATCTCTATACATGTCCATGTATCATATATATTTGTCATCTTCTTACGTCATATATGTTTTTATCAATTAGGTAGAATAATTACTCCTTTTCAAAAAATATAACAACTCTTGTTGATAATTTTTACTAAATCGTCGTGAGTTTGATTCATGTTGATGCTCCTTCGTAGGTCAATTACATGTAAGTACCACTGTAAGCACTTGCTGAAACATGTAAATAGAACAATTTTACCCCCTTTACTCTTGTCCCTTTTATGTAACCCTGCTCAATCATAATTTGAGGCTATATGATCCAAAGAGTTATCTACTCCTCTTATATAACTCAAAAACATTAACATATTGAATAATCTATGGACATTTATACTAGTAATTGACACTTCGGTATCATTCACAAAAATTTTAGAAAGCTAAATTTTCCATCCACATTAGACTCATCAGTCTTTACAAATAATCTTGTTCAATCATTCACAAAAAATGTCGATGTTGATCAGACTAATTATTAACCAAACAAGAACAATAGTGAAAATAAAAGTATAAAAATAGAAAGAATGCATGGTTACGTGACTTGTTGGTTATACAAACTCAAAGAAAATACAAATGAATGGAGGTCAATCTCAGTAGAGAACAAATCTGGGAAGCCAAAGAATTAAATTTGAATCCCATTTACAACTACATAGACAACAAATAATTGGTGTTATCAACTACATAGACAACAAATAATCCGAGTCAATCATTTGTGTAATAATCCGAGTCAATCATTTGTGTAGGATCATAAAGATCAAAGTCAGAATCAAGTCCAAGTCCAAGTCTTCATTTAAGATTGAACCTATTGAGCTTAAATTGGTAAGATGTGAAGCATAACTGCCATCCTGGCTTTGGTCAGCCAACCCCTGAAATGGCACAATATTACTTGTTTGCCTAGGACTAATCATCTCACCAGATGAAGAGGATATTTAAAAGGACTGACTTGCTGGGTTGCCTTAGTCCTGATTCTTTTCAGTCGAAGTCTTTATTTCTGCAGCAATTAAAAAAACAAATAAAGTTCTATAAATGAAAAACTATGGTTTTATGAAATTAAAGCAGAAAGGAAAAGAAAAAAATACCTGCAGATGGCTGGCCACATGCGCCCTAGTAAGATGCTTCTCAGCCTTCATCAATTGAAGAATTTTTCTAGGTACAACCTCTGCAATCAAAAGAACATACAAATGTGTCAGACTTCATTAACAATAATGCCATGACATCTACTCCAGTGCACTACAGATTAGGAAGAGTATTTGAGAAAACATTCAAAATAATGTTGAACAAAAAAATACAGCAATTGGAAAAATACAGCAAACATATACTTTTGCAATACAAAAAAAAAACCCAGAGTTTTCACAAGAATGGAAAAAGGCATCATTGTTCCATTTTTGGCAGCGAATGGAAGACACAGTTGGGACCAATTGGGCAGCTTCCAGCTCTCATGAGACCAAATTAATCATGATCGAATTAAGGAAAATTTGAATTTTGATTTGTTCAGTTTTCGAGAGATGCCAAATAAGTATATTAGCTTACTCCAAGGAAAGGATGACTGAAATAGAGGAATACATGGGCAGTGGATTTGTTTGTTATTTGGAAATGCACACTGGTATTAACAACGGAGAAGCCATTTTTTATTTTGGTGCAGATTCCAATATTATGACAGAAATTATATATCCAAGTGGGGCTGAGACAGATGTTCGAAGAATTATGGTTGGATTCTGGGCAGTGGATGTGAAGACACTTGTGGAAATAAGGTTTGCAAAGAGAGGTGATGGAACTAGTTTTCACATTGTAATATTATTAGGATTTGATTGCTATTTCTACACAAAAATATAATAAAAGTATTGCTAAAATAAAGCAGAAACATCAATTGATTGACCAATTGTAGCAATTAATAACAATTAAGATAACAACTACTTTGCATTGTAGAGAAAGAGTGAATAACTTACTGTCAACACCCAAGTCATTAACAGCGGCCAAAAAACACCGACCGATGTAGCTCTTCGGTCCAAACAACCCGAGACTACTTTTGGGTTGATCGGTCCTCTTGGTTAAGACCTTTCTCAAGTTCTACATGAACTTCATCCTCATCTTCTTCCATTTCTCAGCTTTTTCATCATCTTTATCCTCATCTTCTTCCATCTTCTCAGCTTCATCCTCATCTTCATCTTTTCCATCTTCTCAGCTTCATCCTCATTTTCATCCTCATCTTCTTTCATCTTCTCAGCTTTTTCATCATCATCATCTTCTTCCATCTCCTCAGCTTCATCCTCGTCATCTTCCATCTTTTCAGCTTTTTCATCATCTTCAACATGATGAAAAACCAACATGTTATCATTCCAATCGAAACCAACATCTAAATATTGCGAGAAAAAAAAAACGAAAGAAAGAAAGAAAGAACCATTAATATTTAAAAAATAAATAAAATGGAAAACCCACATATCTAAATATATCCAATGTTAGTTTTGTTAAATAAAACACCAACTGAAAAAACTAACAAACTCAACTAGACAAAATCAAAAAACAAAAAAACCAGTTAATAGTCCAGTAATAAGATGTCTGGGCAGACAGAAACAAAAGCACACAATCGAACATCCACTGTATTATCAAGAAAAAAAAGAAACGAAATCGAAAGAAAAGAAAAGCAAGAACAAAATGGAAAAGCCACACCCTCAATATTGCCAGAATAATAAAGAAAAAGAAAGAAAGAAACATATATTTCATATGAAATTGACAAAAGACAAGCCACACCCTCAATCTCTATTTTCAAGAAAAAAAAAAAAGGAAAGGAAAGAACACAGTCGAATATCAGCAAGAAATCCACATACTCAATCTTTTCAAGCAAGAAATATCAGCATATAATCAAACATTTTCAAGAAAAAAAGAAAAGAAAAGAAAAGAAAGGGCAGAAGTACCATACCTAGGTAATGACACCTTTGTAGGAGTGTTGCCAAACAATACAGGCTGGTTGGGTCATCATCTCCCATTGCATCCCATCTCCCATTGCATCCCATCTCCCATATTCATCCTCATCTTCTTCCATCATCTCAGCTTCATCCTCATCTTCATCCTCTTCCATCTTCTCATCTTCGTCCTCATCTACTTGCATCCCATCTCCCATTGCATCCCATCTCCCATATTCATCCTCATCTTCTTCCATCATCTCAGCTTCATCCTCATCTTCATCCTCTTCCAACTTCTCAGCTTCATCTTCATCTTCATCCTCTTCTACTTGCATCCCATCTCCCATTGCACCCCATCTCCCATATTCATCCTCATCTTCTTCCATCATCTCAGCTTTATCCTCATCTTCATCCTCTTCCATCTTCTCAGCTTCATCCTCTTCTACTTGCATCCCATCTCCCATTGCATCCCATCTCCCATATTCATCCTCATCTTCTTCCATCATCTCAGCTTCATCCTCATCTTCATCCTCTTCCATCTTCTCAGCTTTTTCATCATCTTCAACATGATGAAAAACCAACATGTTATCATTCCAATCGAAACCATAGATATTTAAAAAATAAATAAAATAGAAAACCCACATATCTAAATATATCCAATGTTAGTTTTGTTAAATAAAACACCAACTGAAAAAATTAACAAACTCAACTAGACAAAATCAAATTTACAAAATTAAAAAAAAAAAAAAAACCAGTTAATAGTCCAGTAATATGATGTCTGGGCAGACAGAAACAAAAGCATACAATCGAACATCCACAGTTATCAAGAAAAAAAAAGAAATGAAATCAAAAGAAAAGAAAAGCAAGAACATAATGGAAAAGCCACACCCTCAATATTGCCAGAATAATAAAGAAAAAGAAAGAAAGAAACATATATTTCGTATGGTATTGACAAGCAACTGTTGACAAGCCACACCCTCAATCTTCTATTTTCAAGAAAAAAAAGAAACATACTGTATTTTCAAGAAAAGAAAAAAGAAAAGAAAAACGAAACCAAAAGAAAAGAAAAGCAAGAACATAATGAAAAAGTCACACCCTCAATATTGCCAGAATAATAAAGAAAAAGAAAGAAAGAAACATATATATTTCGTATGGTATTGACAAGCAACTGTTGACAAGCCACACCCTCAATCTTCTATTTTCAAGAAAAAAAAAGAAACATACTGTATTTTCAAGAAAAGAAAAAAGAAAAGAAAAAAGAACACAGTCGAATATCAGCAAGAAATATCAGCAAGAATATGATGTCTGGGCAGACAGAAACAAAAGCATACAATCGGACATCCACAGTTATCAAGAAAAAGAAAGAAACGAAATCAAAAGAAAAGAAAAGCAAGAACATAATGGAAAAGCCACACCCTCAATATTGCCAGAATAATAAAGAAAAAGAAAGAAAGAAACATATATATTTCATATGGTATTGACAAGGAACTGTTGACAAGCCACACCCTCAATCTTCTATTTTCAAGAAAAAAAAAGAAACATGTTGTATTTTCAAGAAAAGAAAAAAGAAAAGAAAAACGAAATCAAAAGAAAAGAAAAGCAAGAACATAATGGAAAAGCCACACCCTCAATATTGCCAGAATAATAAAGAAAAAAAAAGAAAGAAACATATATTTCATATGGTATTGACAAGCAACTGTTGACAAGCCACACCCTCAATCTTCTATTTTCAAGAAAAAAAAGAAACATACTGTATTTTCAAGAAAAGAAAAAAGAACACAGTCGAATATCAGCAAGAAATATCAGAGAGAAACCCACATACTCAATCTTTTCAAGCAAGAAACATCAGCACATAATCAAACATTTTCAAGAAAAAAAGAAAAGAAAAGAGAAGAAAAGAAAGAGCAGAAGTAACATACCTAGGTATTGACACCTTTGTAGGAGTGTTGCCAAACAATACAGGCTGGTTGGGTCATCATCTACTTGCATCCCATCTCCCATATTCACCAATTCCATTGTCTTGATAAAACAATCCAAGAACAAGAGAAAGAAACAAGCAAGAACAAGAGAAAGAAACTAGGAAACCCAAACAAACCAAGAAAACTTTAAGAAGGAGTGAAAACAGAGAAAGAAACCCTAAGAAAACCTTAAGAAAACAGAGAAAGAAACCCTAAGAAAACCTTAAGAATAGTGAAAAGAGAGAAAGAAAATTTTTAATTTATATTTTTTGGCGGCAAAACTATAATGACCGTTGTATTCTCTTAACTCTTAACTCGTAAGTTATTTCCGTCCCTCTGAAGTTCTAATTTAGCTACTCTTAAAATTTATTATATTTACTAATTTATATTAGCTAATGTATATACATATTAAAAAATATATGTGTGGATGGACAGCTGAGAAATATATATTCTAATTTTAAGGAAATAAAATTCATTTTAATTATTAAAAATATGAGACATGATTGGGTTGAGAAAAAATTCATCACAATATATATATATAATTCATTATAGTTTGACTAATTACTTTGATTAATTTAATAAAAAAAACCGCGATTCACACTAAAATAAATATAATCATAATAATATTTATTAAAAAATTGGCTTTACTAAATGCTAACATCTTTTAAACAAGAGTAACAGAAGAAAGCTTGAGAAGAAGCATTTACAAAGACCTTAATCTAGATGACTTTAAAGAAACTTTGGTTATTAATACCACCATTTAGAAAAAATTCAACAGACGCTTAAACGAGGATTAAAATGCAATGAACATTATTTACCCCATTTCCAGAGAAAATAGTGTTTACTATTTTCTCTGGAATTGTTTTGAGAACACAATAACATAAACACTATTTTGAAACGCCTCATCATTATCATGTAAAAAAACACTAGTTGTTTGTTGGGTGCACATGCAAAGAAGAGAGTGGTTCTGATCTGTAATATAATGGGGTAGGTGGTGGCGGTTTCGGTGAACTGAAGACAATGGATCTATGGAAGTGAAATGAGAGTCCAAAGATAATGTAAAGTGAGAGAGAATGGACAGATCGCAGCAATAAGTTTTTGAGAAAGGTGAAAGAGAGACACGTAGAGATAGAAAGGTAGGAAGCGGAGAAAAAAAACGCAATAACACACTTAATATAAATGGAAGAACCAATAAATACAAATGAAAGTTCATGCCCGACAATCTAAATATAGGCCAATGTTAGCTGCTGCTTGTAGTTGGTAATAAGAACAAGATCTTCAACAGTATTGTTATTGTGAGTTGAGCTGAGCATCGGCCAAAGGTAACCACCATTTTTGTGATTTGATTGAAAAAAAGAAAGAAAACTTGAAGAAGAACATTCATAAGTCAGATTCAATGAATCGTTTGTTTAGAAGGAAGAGAAGATAACGAAAAGAAAAGGTAACCAACCATTTTTGTGATTTGATTGAAGGGTGAGAAGAGAAGAGAAGAGGGGGCTTAGGGTTTTTCTTTGGTGGAGAAGAGAGAGAGGGAGAAGAAAGAGAGGAATGAGTGAGTGAAATTAAATTAAATCCCGCCCAATTAAATTACATTTTTTACGTTTAAGCTAGATGCCAGTGAAAATTAAAATTAAACAATGAAAACATATATGTACGAGTAAACAAGAGAATACATCGATATCAGTAGCAAGGACTCTCTTTGGGGGAAAAGATACAAGGATTATAGACTACAGAATAGGTGAATGAATGATACAGTGCTACACAACACAGCTAGATAGTTTTAATATAATAACACTATCATTTTTTGGAAACAAAAAAAGCTTCAAAATTCCCTAAGAAGCCAAGATTTTGAGAAAGTGAAAGAGAGAGACACGTAGAGAGAGAGAGAGAGAGAAGGAGCTAAGAGAAGCAAGGAAGCAAAAAAAAGAAGAAGTGCGCAATTAATAACCAATAAAGCTCTCTTGTCAAATCACAACATTAGGTGCTAGGAGTGTTGCCATAGCAGATAATGCATGCATGCTCTGTGTTCCCTAAATAAAGCTGTCTTTTCGTGTTGAACGAATGTGTCTTTTCGTGTCGAACGAATGTGTCTTTTCGTGTCCAACGGATGTGTTGTTTCATCATCGAATAGGTGCCTTTTGGAACGTGACTTTACGTTGTCTATAAATAGACACTGACACCTTCATAAAATGGATCCAATTTTTCTGCACTGAAACTCTGCCGGAATTTTTCTCCTTCCGGTTTTGCATGTTCCTTTTCATACTCCGGTGTAGTTTCCTCTGACATTTTGTTGTGTTCGTTTGGGCTGTTGACTGGTAGTGCCGCCACTCTTCAGACGAAATCCGTTCTATCCTGGGAGACAAGTGTCCATCTACCTTAGGCATCAGTGAGGGGACAAATTGTCTTAAGGAGACACGTTCTGTGGGCTCGGATTTTATCCTTCTGATTTTGCATATCTGATTCATCATTCTGTCTTTCTCTAATACCTGACAAGTAAGTCTGTTTTTTTTAATTGTTTATAATTGCACAGTGATAATTCTGATCATCTACCTCCTCCTCTGCTTTATACATGGGTTCAAACCTCTCAGTGATTTAACATCACCCACTGTCTTCAATAACAATCTTAAGACAATTGAATGCCAATAAATGCATAACATTTCACACATAATAATTAATATAACAAAATATTCATGTCATAAGTATTTCTCATTTATCATACTATACCATTAAATGACATCAAATTTCACTGCATTTCTCATTGAACCAGCATCAAAATAAGCACATCAAACCAAAAGGTCATATATCAATTTTTGGTACCATGCTTATAAATATATAAAGCCATTTCACAAAAGACTTAATATAATTGGAAAGACCATCAACCATCAAACCGGATTCGTCACATGGCATGGTTGTCTTACACGAAACAATTCTTTTAGAATAAAGGCATGCATATAATTAGTCATATATATACAATCAAAGGCCACAAACCCAAAATTATATGTAGGCATTAATTCAAAAATCATAACCAATCAATGGAAACCTTTCAATTTTTCATTATGGTCCTCTGTAATTTTAATTCAAGTGCCTCAATATACAAAGCATCGATATGTTTACTTCCATGAATTTCACTCATGGTTTAAAAAATCATATATTCAACAACAATAAACTGGAAAGAAAGACCGTAACAGTGCATTAAAACTACAAAGGCTATTCAAAACCATTATGAACACGAAGATCGAGAAACCCAATGTGAAGCACTTTCACAATTCATGATTACAAAATTCAATGCAATTCATGAGTCTATGGGTATATAGCGGAACATTATCATTCCAATAATCATGATATTACCAACCGATGCTTACGGTTCCAACCATGACATTTCGATGTTCTCAAAGAAATGGAAACTAACAGTACATCTTTCCATGCAAAATCAAAACATTAGTTGTTGTGACAAAAAACAATCGGTTATTACAAGAAACCGATACGTTCTCAAATTAAGCTGAGACATAATATAAGTATATATATTCCACGATCATGCACATTCAATTCATGAAATTCTGAAACAGTATTTACAATGATAGAATCCAACATAAAACATGATAATATATATCAAAGAAAGCATGAAACCGTAACAGCAATTAGAAAAGAAACCAATTTATATGCACGTTGAACGAAACAACGATGGAAATGTCAAAATCAAATTTATTTATTCTTTTTTTTAAAAATTCAATTAAGACAAATCTGAATGAGTTTTAAAGTTGCATGGTTACGTAACTTTTGAAATCAGACACGAAAATCGAAAATGAATATATAAACTAAGTGCAGATCAATTGCATTGCGGTAAATTCCGATCTTCAAAAACACAGATTAATGAAATATAACGTCGCATAAGATATAATATTATATATCAATTGGAAATCTAAAGACACATATTTCCAGTCATAGAAAAGTGATACCATTCATGAATACGTGATTAATATATATGTGCATTTTTTAAGAATATGTGTTGACTGCAATGTTGGAAACAATACATAATAATTGTGTTTTTGCATGAAAGAAAAATAACTTTGAGAATGCAAAATGTGGAATCTTAAATTCTCTGTGTTTGCAAAATATTTGCATTTTGGAATTAAAGTATGATAAATTTCTTGAAAATATCTGAGTTGATTTAATTCCAAATTATATGTTTTATTTCAAATATCATAAATGATGTGACGATTATGTATCATTTTAAGGGTTAAATTGGAATTTATTATTTGATATATGTGTTATAGTCGAATAATGTTAAATTGAAAGTTTAAGGTATTAAGGAGCGATCAAGGGGGAGATTACGATGACCCTTTGAGAAATTTGTTTAGAGTTTGAAATTTTACACAAAACGATGGCTTCTTATGCTCCACAATCCAATGGGATTGTTGAGAGGAATGATGTCCTCTTTGAGGAATTTTGTTTAGAGTTTGGTACTATATATCAAACGATTGCTCCTTATGGTGTTGCAATTTAATGTGATTGCGTATAAAGAACCAGACATTAAATAAAATGATGTTGTTGATGTCTGGTTTATGGGGCAAAGTCATTTAATGACAAATTATATAATCAGTAAAGTACCCCACAAGAAAATTAAGAACATTCCCTATGAAATGTGGAAAGGTAGGGAGCCTACCTTGAATTATCTTGAAGTGTGGGGGTGTTTGGCTAAGGTTGCGGTTCCTAAACCTAAAAGGTTGAAAATCGGACCTAAAACTGTGGATTGTGTATTCATTGGTTATGCAGGTTTCTGGTTTATAAATCTGATGTTTCAGATATACATGTTAATACGGTTATTGAGTCAAGGGAAGTTACTTTCCTTGAAGACGTATTTCCGTATAAGAAAATATATGAATCAAGTGGTAATAATGATGATCAGGTTGTGATACCTCAGGATGCTACAACTGATACTGATCCTGTAGAGGATGTAGAAGATGAACCTAGACGTAGCAAGAGGCAAAGGACCGCCACATCCTTTGGACCTGATTTTATGACATATCTATTAGAAAATGAGCCTCGGACGTATAAGGAAGCTATAACGTCCCCGGAAAGACCATTCTGGGAAGAAGCTATCAATAGTGAGATAGAATCTATCTTGTCCAACCACACTTGGGAATTGGTAAATCTTCCTCCTGGCAATAAGCCTTTAGGAAGTAAGTGGGTTTTCAAAAGAAAAATGAAAGAGAATGGCACTATTGATAAATATAAAGCAAGGCTTGTGGTAAAAGGTTACAGGCAATGTGAAGGTCTCGATTTTTCGATACTTATTCACCGGTTACAAGGATCACATCTATTAGGATGTTGATCGCGGTAGCTGCATTGAATGGATTACAAATACATCAAATGGATGTTAAGACTGCCTTCTTAAACGGCGACCTGGAAGAAGAGATATATTTAGAACAACCTGAAGGTTTTGTTGTTCCAGGACAAGAACGGAAAGTTTGTCGCTTATTAAAATCCCTTTACGGGTTAAAGCAAGCTCCAAAACAATGGCATGAGAAATTTGACAAAGTTATGTTGTCAAATGAATTTCTAATTAATGAATGTGACATATGTGTCTATGTTTGAAATACTGAAAAAGGTTTTGCCATTGTCTGTCTTTATGTAGACGACATGTTGATCATGGGTAGTAATAATCAAATGATTAATGCTACTAAACAATTACTTAAAAGTAAGTTTGATATGAAAGATATGGGGATAGCAGACGTTATCCTAGGTATTAAAATCCATAGAACATCTACAGGGTTGGCCTTATCACAGGCTCACTATATAGCTAAGGTTCTTGAGAAATTCAAGAGTTTGAATATAACTCCTGTGAGGAACCTGTAGATTCTAATTTGAGTTTATTAAAGAACACTGGTAAAGCTACAGCACAAAAGCTATATGCTCAAGTGTTGGGAAGCCTTATGTATGTTATGAACTGCACCAGACCTGATATTGCTTATGCAGTAAGTCTGTTAAGTCGCTTTACCAGTAATCCAAATGAGAATCATTGGAAAGCTATGGTAAGAGTTTTGGGATACTTGAAGTATACTCAGAATTATGCTTTGTATTACGAGAAATACCCTGCGGTTATAGAAGGGTATTGTGATGCAAATTGGATCACCGGCTCTAACGACACTAGATCCACAAGTGGATATGTGTTTACCCTTGGTGGAGGTGCTATGTCTTGGAAATCGTCCAAGCAAACCTGCATTGCAAGGTCAACCATGGAAGCAGAATTTATTGCTTTAGATAAGGCCGGTGAAGAAGCCGAATGGCTTCGTAATTTTATTGAGGATGTTCCTAATTGGCCAAGACCGGTACCATCCGTATGCATACATTGTGATAGCCAAGCAGCTATTGGAAGGGCCAAGAACGTCATGTATAACGGTAAGTCTAGACACATACGTCGAAGACATGATACCGTAAGACAACTATTCTCGAATGGAATCATTTCAATTGACTATGTTAAGTCTAAGGAAAACATAGCGGATCCGTTAACCAAAGGGATTCCTAGAGAGTTGGTTGAAAATTTGTCGAAAGGAATGGGTTGTTTTTTCTTTTTCTTTCGTACTGTAAACAATGAAACGGTTTTCATATCTATCTATATATATGAAAGCCAAGTGACTTTATTAAATGCTTGTGCACAGCGGTTTATTGCAACCGAAGAATTCTATGCATATATTATTATATTATGAAGGTTTACGGTTAATAATAACCATTGAATGAGTCTCGGTTATCAATTCCATGCATGGCTGGCAATTTATATATATGTTTATATGGCCTGTTTCAATACCTTTAAGGTCGAAGGAAGTTTCCTTTTTTTTTTAAAAAAAAAAATGGAAATTCTGGTTCTATTCTTTTATACATGGCATCTGTAACATTTACGGATTTGACAAACTCAACTTCGAAATAGTAAATGCATTTATGGCATTGAATTTATGATTGGAAATTAAATTTCAAACCTTGATTTGGTGTCAACCTCTTGCAGATTGAAAATGTTTCTTTGAAACATTGCATCTTTTGAATTTAAAGGAAAAAAAATGGCAGTTTATTAACTATCTATTTTATAACTTGCTGCTGGAGCATTTTCCTTGTTTTATGTTGGTTTGATACTTCATTATTTAAATTTAAGTTGTGACAGTTATTACGTAGCCTCCATCATGTAATCGGTTATTGGGTTTTCTTACATGATATGAATCCAACTATGTTGGGATATGGACAAACATCATTTATAAAGGTGATAATTATTACACCCAACGTTATGGGTGTCCTGGTGGCAAGTGTGATGTACTATCATCTTTTGAGGAACCAAGGTTAGAAACCTTTTGGCCATTGGAGTGTGATTTTATTTCTTATGTGAATGTAACCACCACGCCACTGTAGGTGGTATACTAAGTTTTTGGCATTTTAGAATATGTCAAGTGAATTAGCATTGCTTGTTGTCATTCAAGTAATCTGAGGACAAATGGATGCGTTTTAATATCTATAATACGTTGATAATGATGCATCGAATGGATATCGTGATGATGATCCATTGGAGAATTAATACATTTATTTCGTGGGAAATCTCTCGATTTCTTTGAATGAATATATATGAAGCAACTAATGAGTGTCATTACTCGTTTATGTGTATGAATGCATTGTGATTAATTGCATTAATTGAGATGTGATTTAAATGTGGAAATTAATTATGTATTGCATTGGATTCAATTACCTATGATTTGGATGTCATAAATGATATGCTGGTTGTGTATTATTTTATGGTTAACATGAAGTTTATGGTGAGATATATTCAATTTTTGTAGAGTCATAAAGTCTCTCCATATATGTTTAACGATTTTGATTTTATGATAGCCAATGATAATTCTTTCTTAATTCCACTGTGTTAAAGATGGATATAAAAGTTTTATGTCCAATGAAATATTCTGTATTATATGAACGTGGAAAGAGCTATCTTAGTCATGGCATGATCAAAGTCAATGTGATGGCTTTAAATGTTGTCAATGACATAATAATTGTATATTATTTTATGGTAATGTTCAGTAAGAAAATTAAAGGCATAAGGAGCAATCTAGTGGGGAGAGTATGATGCCCCTTCGAGAAATTTTGTTTAAAGTTTGGTATTACATACCAAAAGATGGATCCTTATGCTTCAGAATCCAATAGTATTGCTGAGAGAAAGAACCAGACATTAAATGAAATGATGTTGTTGACGTCTGGTTTGTGGGGGAAAATCATTTTAATGATAAAGTGTACAATCAATAAAGTACCCCACAAGAAAAATTTAGAACACCCCCTATGAAATATGGAAAGGTAGGGAGCCTACCTTGAATTATCTTGAAGTGTGGGGGTGTTTGACAAAGAGCATACCATACGACATATGGAAAGGAAAGAAGTCATCCCTGAAATATTTTAGAGTGTGGGGGTGCTTGGCTAAGGTTGCGGTTCCTAAACCTAAGAAGTTGAAAATCGGACCTAAAACCGTGGATTGTGTATTCATCGGTTATGCACTTAATAGTAGTGCTTATCGGTTTCTAGTTTATAAATCTGATGTCTCAGACATACAAGTTAATACGGTTATTGAGTCAAGGGAAGTTACTTTCTTTGAAGACGTATTTCCGTATAAGAAAATACAAGTGGATTGTGACAAGGTTGTGATACCTCGGGATGCTACAACTAATATTGATCCTGTAGAGGATGTAAAAGATGAACCTAGACGTAGCAAGAGGCAAAGGACCGCCACATCCTTTGGACATGATTTTATGACATATTTATTAGAAAATGAGCCTCGAACGTCTAAGGAAGCTATAACGTCCCCGGAAGGACCATTCTGGGAAGAGGCTATCAATAGTGAGATAGAGTCTATCTTGTCCAACCACACTTGGGAATTGGTAAACCTTCCTCCTGGCAATAAGCCTTTAGGAAGTAAGTGGGTTTTCAAAAGAAAAATGAAAGAGAATGGCACTATTGATAAATATAAAGCAAGGCTTGTGGTAAAAGGCTACAGGCAACGTGAAGGTCTCGATTATTTCGATACTTATTCACCGGTTACAACTATTAAGCTCCTCTTATATACTTTTTAAAAGCAGAGGCAAAGTAATAATACTTAGTGAACTGAAACTGAGCTTCGAAGATTCATTCAGTTATAAAAAACTTATCACTACAAACAAAAGTAACAATACAGATACAATGAATAAACCATAGACTATAGAGCACAAACAAATACATGACGTACAATATTAATAATGAGGATTTAAGAAAAAATAAAGGTATGGTATGGTATGGTATGGTATGGTATCGGAAGTTACCTTATCCTCAGCAGCAAGTAAAGGAAGATTTTTGGGAAGAATCTCAACTCAAGAGGCTCAGAGTCGGGTGCCATCAAGAGGAGAAATGCCTCTGTTCAGTGTCTTTTTTGAGCTGAGCTACAAATACAAATAAAAATACATGTTTTATGGTCGCTGAAACAAAAAGAAAAAAGAAAAAAACGCAGTAACACACTTAAAATAAATGGTAGAACCAACGAAATGAAATGAAATGAAATAAAAGCAGAGGCGAAAGAAAGTTCCTTTCCTGTGAGTTGAGGAGCTGCTTGTAGTTGGTAGCTTATCTTGTTGAACAAGATCTTCAACAGTATTGTTATTGTGAGTTGAGCTGAGCTTGATTGAAGAGAAGAGAAGAGAAGAGAAGGGGGCTAGGCTTAGGGTTTTTCTTTGGTGGAGAAGAGAGAGAGAGAGAGAGAGAGAGAGAGAGAGAGAAAAGAAAGAGAGGAACGAGTGAGTGTTATTAAATTAAATCCCGCCCAATTTTAGATGAAAAATCTTTGAAAATTGTAAATTGTAAATTTGTGATCTGAGATGAGACTGCATCTGCATGTTTCGGATTATGCATTGAGAGGTGAGAGAGACTAAGAGCAATGGTTGGTTATTTTGATCAGTTTTGTTTTGGCCCAATCCAATCCATCTTTAATTAATTATAATAAAACTTTAAATTATAATATTTGCGCTGAAATCAAATTATTATAGATTACCTGCTAAAAAGCGCGCGCGTGGTCAAGTGTCCAAAGCACATTACATTGATTTGCATTGGAGAGGGCCACACTTGACTTGACAATCAGACACTACACTACACTGAGTAAAGGCAATGCAATGAATGGACTTGGGTCGGGTGTTATTTTCAGCAGCATCATCTTTGTTTTGTTTTGTTTTGGGCCCAATCCAATCCAAATATCCAATCCATCTTTGTTTTGTCACTTACATACATCGAGGAGGGAGGGATTTCTTAATTCTAAATAAATAAATGTTAATTAAAATGCTAATTAATATATCTGATTCTATATCCTATACTATACTACCGTAGAAGGAGAGGAGGGGGGAATAAATTATTATTATTAACTACTCAATGAAAGAATTAAATTATAGAACAGTTTCGGATCTTAAAAAAATTATTTAGAAAGTATCTCATAGACTTTCTTTTACATAGAGGGCCTATAAACTTATAGGCCGACCTATTTTATATTATTTATTTTAAATTAAATAAAAAAATTATTATTTTAATGGTTTTGAATAATAAAATTATATTATTTTAATTATTTTCTTTAATTATTGAACGTCTTGTAGGCTTAAACAGGCTAACAAGCCTATGTCAAGACTTTTGTTTTTTAAATATACGTCATGCTAAATTTATAATTTGGGCGTGCACAAGCTAACGAATCTGGCCATGCCTAAAGTATTTTACATGTGTCTGACCTATTTAAGCTAAAGCCTATCTCTATCCAGCCTATTTACACCCCCTACTTTTAACAATGGTTTTTCGTTGTTGATTAAATGTGAGTACTATAAACATGCTTTTAACGTTGGTTGGCCCGCCCCGCCTCGCCACCAACCCGCCAAAAAACGGGACAGGGCGGGTTAACCCGCCATTAAATATGGGTGGGAAAAATGAACTCACCCCGTTTTATGGTGGGTTGGCGGGTCAACCCACCAACCCGTCAATTAAAAAAATAAATAATTAAAATTTAAAAATAAATTATATTTTATTAATTTTTCTAATATTATTTTATTTTATTTCACACTTCTTTTAATTTTTCTCAATCTCAATCTTAAATGTGTACTAATATTTGTCAAAACATTCTTTAGGAACTCATTCGTCTCCATATAAAGATAACATTTGTCATAAATAAAATTGTTATTCTTTATTTTTTCTAAGAAGTACTAATGTAAAAAAAAAATTGGATATCACAAAAATTTAATGACAAATGAAATACTACTTAATTGTAAAATATATATATATATATATACCCCGACGGGTCAACCCGTTTTGACCCACTTCTAGGCGGGGCGGGTTGAAGTGGGTTGGTGGGTTGAAAATCTCAACCCAACTCGTCCCGTTTTGGCGGGTTGACCCGCCGGGCAGTGGCGGAGCCACGTTGTGGCCTACAGTTGCCTTGGCACTGGCTTATTTAGCCACGTTCATTTAGCTACATTTGAAAAGTAGCAAATTCTGTTCAATTTTTTTGAAAATTAGCCACGTTTTGGTCGTAGCCAAAGAACCGTAGCTATTTGGGCACTAGCTGAATTTTTTGGCACTTGCTAACATGTCATGCTGGCTCCGCCACTGCCGTCGTGCTCAACCGATATTGTCACCCCTAAATTTACATATAAAGTAGAGTCATCAAAACAGGCTATCTCTTCCTGTTAGGCCCTAGCTCGCACGAGTTAAGGCAAAAAATCCTACAAATAAAAAAGCCTGCATGAGCCAAAAACTTATATAATCCCACGAGAAAGGGCCTGTCCACGAGCCAAAATTTCATATAAGTCAATCATTTGTCATTAATTAAATTTGTGACAGTAGCAAACAGGCATCACCAAAACCTTATCTGAAATTTCCATCCCTGATCCATGTACCGCTCCCAACTTCTACACTATATAATCAACTATAATGGAAAGAACAAAAAATCTTTACGTAATCCTCCAAGACAAGCAATCAATGAGATAAAATAAACCATGTTGTCATATAATTGAATGGAAATTGATTTCTCCGGAGAAACTATTCCCCTATTACAGACTCATAAAAATGTCTCATCCATCTTTTTTCTTTAATATAATGAGTCCCGTATATTTAATGGGTATGGAGAAGAGGAATAATTTCTTCTGCAACATGAGAAACTAGAAAAACTATTGCCACTTTGTTATTCCTCACTTTAACATAAATTCGTTACATTAATTATGCATTTGCTACTTTAGAGTAATAACCAACAAAATAGCTTTAGGCTTCTTTTCAATGGTATGAGATTCACCATTATTGCCTTTATTTTATTTAGCTGTTGATTTCATTAGCAATTTTCGTCTAGCTTCTTTCCTTTGTCATTATTTTCTATCATCCCACCATAGCGGAATGTGGTTGACCCAATTCGCAATTCAACATATAGCTATGAGTTATGAAAGTGCTTGATGAAGTTGAGGTGAAAGTAAAGGATGGGGACAGTGAATTCAGAAAATATCTCTGTCCTTTGCAGAATCTGCATCATCGAAATTCAAAACTTAGATAGAAATATAAACCATCCAAATGGAAAAATAAAAGGACGTTTGAAAAATAAACACCAAAAATGAGAAAGATCATGTGGCCTGGTTCGTTTACAAAAAATAAACGAGCCGAGCCGAGCCGAGCTTTGATCTTACGGGCCAAGCCTGTATTTAAACGTGTCAGACTGGCCTTAGCCTGTTACCTGTTACGAATATAATATTAGCCTGTGGCCTGGTTCGTTTACAAAAAATAAAAGCCTGTCTCAAGCCTGTGGCCTGTTTATTTATTAAAAATAAAAACCTTACATTCCAATTTGTAGCTGTATTCAGCCCATTAATCATGCACTGATGTGTATTTTTTTGTAAGAAAATAATTGTTGTTTCTTTTATAATAAAAAAACATTAATATTAAAAAATCAAAATAACAACATCACCTTTACTTTATTTTACGTTGCTTTTCCTTAATTTTCTTCCACATTCTAGATTTTTTACATTAAATTTTCTTCCACATTTCTTAATATTCTAGATTTTTTACACTAGATTTGAACCCCACCAATAAATTTTCTTCCACATTTTACATTAATTTTTCTTCCACGGTCGCCGCCAGAAGCATCATTATAAGCCGTGGAATCCGCATGGCTTATAAAAATAGATGATGAACATGACTTAGATCGGGGAGAAGAGATAGAGCAGAGACAGAAAACTGAGAAAAGGATGTTGAAATGATTAATATAAAAATATAAAAAATAAATAAATTTAATGTATACGGGCCAGCCTCCAAGGCTTCAAGGCCGGGCTTGGCTATGAAAGCCTGAGGCCTTTTAAATAAAAAAGCTTTTGCATGAGTATAAGTCTGGGCTTAATAATAACAAAAGACGAGCCGAGCCGAAACGGGCCGGGCCTAAGGCCCCTGATAGGCCCTTGGCCTTATTATCACCCCTAGCGGATAGCATAAGTCCCACCACACCTAATAATTTCAATCATTTTTACCTTTCAAGAATCAAGTACTGGATTCGAGATAATTTACACTTTCAATCTCAGCCACTTTACCTTGAAGATCATCTCTGAAAATACACATGATAAAGCCCAAAAATGGTCAAATAGCCTACATAGCTAACCTCGTACACATGCATAATTGAAGTGAACTTTCTTCTTTTCCTTTTTTTCCTAAAATACAAGTATTGCGGAGTTTTAAATGCACACCTACACGGTGTCTCATACCCTTTTATAAAATTTACACATTTTAAATTGGAAAAATTAATTGTCATTTTTTTTTGTAAACAATTAATTGTCATTTTAAATTAGATGACTTTTATTTTAGGTCTCTCTGCTTCTAATTATACAGAGGAAAGAAAATATTAAAAATCATTAAATATATATTAAAACGATATAATTTTATTTAGAATAATATAAAATCATGTCCTTTAAAATAAAAAATATTTTCCCTTTTTTTTTAACTAAATATTTTCCCTTTAAAATTTAAAAAAGAGGACTAAAAAAATAAATAGACAACCTTATAATTTTGAAGAAATGCTTATGATAAAATAAATAAATTTTCTCTCTTTCCACCAAACAGATCATGGATTTAAAACAACAGTTATTCAGTAATCTAGATCTATAAGCGAGCACAAATATCTAGAATTTTCTCCACATTAGACTCATCAGTCTTTACAAATAATCTTGTTCAATCATTCACAAAAAATGTCGATGTTGATCAGACTAATTATTAACCAAACAAGAACAATAGTGAAAATAAAAGTATAAAAATAGAAAGAATGCATGGTTACGTGACTTGTTGGTTATACAAACTCAAAGAAAATACAAATGAATGGAGGTCAATCTCAGTAGAGAACAAATCTGGGAAGCCAAAGAATTAAATTTGAATCCCATTTACAACTACATAGACAACAAATAATTGGTGTTATCAACTACATAGACAACAAATAATCCGAGTCAATCATTTGTGTAATAATCCGAGTCAATCATTTGTGTAGGATCATAAAGATCAAAGTCAGAATCAAAGTCCAAGTCCAAGTCTTCATTTAAGATTGAGCCTATTGAGCTTAAATTGGTAAGATGTGAAGCATATGCCATCCTGGCTTTGGTCAGCCAACCCCTGAAATGGCACAATATTACTTGTTTGCCTAGGACTAATCATCTCACCAGATGAAGAGGATATTTAAAAGGACTGACTTGCTGGGTTGCCTTAGACCTGATTCTTTTCAGTCGAAGTCTTTATTTCTGCAGCAATTAAAAAAACAAATAAAGTTCTATAAATGAAAAACTATGGTTTTATGAAATTAAAGCAGAAAGGAAAAGAAAAAAATACCTGCAGATGGCTGGCCACATGCGCCCTAGTAAGATGCTTCTCAGCCTTCATCAATTGAAGAATTTTTCTAGGTACAACCTCTGCAATCAAAAGAACATACAAATGTGTCAGACTTCATTAACAATAATGCCATGACATCTACTCCAGTGCACTACAGATTAGGAAGAGTATTTGAGAAAGCATTCAAAATAATGTTGAACAAAAAAATACAGCAATTGGAAAAATACAGCAAACATATACTTTTGCAATACAAAAAAAACCCCAGAGTTTTCACAGGAATGGAAAAAGGCATCATTGTTCCATTTTTGGCAGCGAATGGAAGACACAGTTGGGACCAATTGGGCAGCTTCCAGCTCTCATGAGACCAAATTAATCATGATCGAATTAAGGAAAATTTGAATTTTGATTTGTTCAGTTTTCGAGAGATGCCAAATAAGTATATTAGCTTACTCCAAGGAAAGGATTACTGAAATAGAGGAATATATGGGCAGTGGATTTGTTTGTTATTTGGAAATGCACACTGGTATTAACAACGGAGAAGCCATTTTTTATTTTGGTGCAGATTCCAATATTATGACAGAAATTATATATCCAAGTGGGGCTGAGACAGATGTTCGAAGAATTATGGTTGGATTCTGGGCAGTGGATGTGAAGACACTTGTGGAAATAAAGTTTGCAAAGAGAGGTGATGGAACTAGTTTTCACATTGTAATATTATTAGGATTTGATTGCTATTTCTACACAAAAATATAATAAAAGTATTGCTAAAATAAAGCAGAAACATCAATTGATTGACCAATTGTAGCAATTAATAACAATTAAGATAACAACTACTTTGCATTGTAGAGAAAGAGTGAATAACTTACTGTCAACACCCAAGTCATTAACAGCGGCCACAAAACACCGACCGATGTAGCTCTTCGGTCCAAACAACCCGAGACTGCTTCTGGGTTGATCGGTCCTCTTGGTTAAGACCTTTCTCAAGTTCTACATGAACTTCATCCTCATCTTCTTCCATCTTCTCAGCTTTTTCATCATCTTTATCCTCATCTTCTTCCATCTTCTCAGCTTCATCCTCATCTTCATCTTCTTCCATCTTCTCAGCTTCATCCTCATTTTCATCCTCATCTTCTTTCATCTTCTCAGCTTTTTCATCATCTTCATCTTCTTCCATCTCCTCAGCTTCATCCTCATCATCTTCTATCTTTTCAGCTTTTTCATCATCTTCAACATGATGAAAAACCAACATGTTATCATTCCAATCGAAACCAACATCTAAATATTGCGAAAAAAAAACGAAAGAAAGAAAGAAAGAACCATTAATATTTAAAAAATAAATAAAATGGAAAACCCACATATCTAAATATATCCAATGTTAGTTTTGTTAAATAAAACACCAACTGAAAAAACTAACAAACTCAACTAGACAAAATCAAAAAACAAAAAAACCAGTTAATAGTTCAGTAATAAGATGTCTGGGCAGACAGAAACAAAAGCACACAATCGAACATCCACTGTATTATCAAGAAAAAAAAGAAACGAAATCGAAAGAAAAGAAAAGCAAGAACATAATGGAAAAGTCACACCCTCAATATTGCCAGAATAATAAAGAAAAAGAAAGAAAGAAACATATATTTCATATGGTATTGACAAAAGACAAGCCACACCCTCAATCTCTATTTTCAAGAAAAAAAAAGGAAAGGAAAGAACACAGTCGAATATCAGCAAGAAACCCACATACTCAATCTTTTCAAGCAAGAAATATCAGCATATAATCAAACATTTTCAAGAAAAAAAGAAAAGAAAAGAAAAGAAAAGAAAGGGCAGAAGTACCATACCTAGGTAATGACACCTTTGTAGGAGTGTTGCCAAACAATACAGGCTGGTTGGGTCATCATCTCCCATTGCATCCCATCTCCCATTGCATCCCATCTCCCATTGCATCCCATCTCCCATATTCTTCCTCATCTTTTTCCATCATCTGAGCTTCATCCTCATCTTCATCCTCTTCCATCTTCTCATCTTCATCCTCATCTACTTGCATCCCATCTCCCATTGCATCCCATCTCCCATATTCATCCTCATCTTCTTCCATCATCTCAGCTTCATCCTCATCTTCATCCTCTTCCATCTTCTCATCTTCATCCTCATCTACTTGCATCTCATCTCCCATTGCATCCCATCTCCCATATTCATCCTCATCTTCTTCCATCATCTCAGCTTCATCCTCATCTTCATCCTCTTCCATCTTCTCAGCTTCATCCTCTTCTACTTGCATCCCATCTCCCATTGCATCCCATCTCTCATATTCATCCTCATCTTCTTCCATCATCTCAGCTTCATCCTCATCTTCATCCTCTTCCATCTTCTCAGCTTTTTCATCATCTTCAACATGATGAAAAACCAACATGTTATCATTCCAATCGAAACCATAGATATTTAAAAAATAAATAAAATAGAAAACCCACATATCTAAATATATCCAATGTTAGTTTTGTTAAATAAAACACCAACTGAAAAAATTGTCAAACTCAACTAGACAAAATCAAATTTACAAAATTAAAAAACAAAAAAACCAGTTAATAGTCCAGTAATATGATGTCTGGGCAGACAGAAACAAAAGCACACAATCGAACATCCACAGTTTTCAAGAAAAAAAAAGAAACGAAATCAAAAGAAAAGAAAAGCAAGAACATAATGGAAAAGCCACACCCTAAATATTGCCAGAATAATAAAGAAAAAGAAAGAAAGAAACATATATTTCATATGGTATTGACAAGCAACTGTTGACAAGCCACACCCTCAATCTTTTATTTTCAAGAAAAAAAAAGAAACATACTGTATTTTCAAGAAAAGAAAAAAGAAAAGAAAAACGAAATCAAAAGAAAAGAAAAGCAAGAACATAATGGAAAAGCCACACCCTCAATATTGCCAGAATAATAAAGAAAAAGAAAGAAAGAAACATATATATTTCGTATGGTATTGACAAGCAACTGTTGACAAGCCACACCCTCAATCTTCTATTTTCAAGAAAAAAAAAGAAACATAGTGTATTTTCAAGAAAAGAAAAAAAAAAGAACACAGTCGAATATCAGCAAGAAATATCAGCAAGAATATGATGTCTGGGCAGACAGAAACAAAAGCATACAATCGAACATCCACAGTTATCAAGAAAAAAAAAGAAACGAAATCAAAAGAAAAGAAAAGCAAGAACATAATGGAAAAGCCACACACTCAATATTGCCAGAATAATAAAGAAAAAGAAGAAAGAAACATATATATTTCGTATGGTATTGACAAGCAACTGTTGACAAGCCACACCCTCAATCTTCTATTTTCAAGAAAAAAAAAGAAACATACTGTATTTTCAAGAAAAGAAAAAAGAAAAGAAAAACGAAATCAAAAGAAAAGAAAAGCAAGAACATAATGGAAAAGCCACACCCTCAATATTGCCAGAATAATAAAGAAAAAGAAAGAAAGAAACATATATTTCATATGGTATTGACAAGCAACTGTTGACAAGCCACACCCTCAATCTTTTATTTTCAAGAAAAAAAAAGAAACATACTGTATTTTCAAGAAAAGAAAAAAGAAAAGAAAAACGAAATCAAAAGAAAAGAAAAGCAAGAACATAATGGAAAAGCCACACCCTCAATATTGCCAGAATAATAAAGAAAAAGAAAGAAAGAAACATATATATTTCGTATGGTATTGACAAGCAACTGCTGACAAGCCACACCCTCAATCTTCTATTTTCAAAAAAAAAAGAAACATAGTGTATTTTCAAGAAAAGAAAAAAGAAAAGAAAAAAGAACACAGTCGAATATCAGCAAGAAATATCAGCAAGAATATGATGTCTGGGCAGACAGAAACAAAAGCATACAATCGAACATCCACAGTTATCAAGAAAAAAAAGAAACGAAATCAAAAGAAAAAAAAAGCAAGAACATAATGGAAAAGCCACACACTCAATATTGCCAGAATAATAAAGAAAAAGAAAGAAAGAAACATATATATTTCGTATGGTATTGACAAGCAACTGTTGACAAGCCACACCCTCAATCTTCTATTTTCAAGAAAAAAAAAGAAACATACTGTATTTTCAAGAAAAGAAAAAAGAAAAGAAAAACGAAATCAAAAGAAAAGAAAAGCAAGAACATAATGGAAAAGCCACACCCTCAATATTGCCAGAATAATAAAGAAAAAGAAAGAAAGAAACATATATTTCATATGGTATTGACAAGCAACTGTTGACAAGCCACACCCTCAATCTTCTATTTTCAAGAAAAAAAAAAGAAACATACTCAATCTTTTATTTTCAAGAAAAAAAAAGAAACATACTGTATTTTCAAGAAAAGAAAAAAGAAAAGAAAAACGAAATCAAAAGAAAAGAAAAGCAAGAACATAATGGAAAAGCCACACCCTCAATATTGCCAGAATAATAAAGAAAAAGAAAGAAAGAAACATATATATTTCGTATGGTATTGACAAGCAACTGCTGACAAGCCACACCCTCAATCTTCTATTTTCAAGAAAAAAAAGAAACATAGTGTATTTTCAAGAAAAGAAAAAAGAAAAGAAAAAAGAACACAGTCGAATATCAGCAAGAAATATCAGCAAGAATATGATGTCTGGGCAGACAGAAACAAAAGCATACAATCGAACATCCACAGTTATCAAGAAAAAAAAAGAAACGAAATCAAAAGAAAAGAAAAGAAAAGCAAGAACATAATGGAAAAGCCACACACTCAATATTGCCAGAATAATAAAGAAAAAGAAAGAAAGAAACATATATATTTCGTATGGTATTGACAAGCAACTGTTGACAAGCCACACCCTCAATCTTCTATTTTCAAGAAAAAAAAAAAACATACTGTATTTTCAAGAAAAGAAAAAAGAAAAGAAAAACGAAATCAAAAGAAAAGAAAAGCAAGAACATAATGGAAAAGCCACACCCTCAATATTGCCAGAATAATAAAGAAAAAGAAAGAAAGAAACATATATTTCATATGGTATTGACAAGCAACTGTTGACAAGCCACACCCTCAATCTTCTATTTTCAAGAAGAAAAAAGAAACATACTGTATTTTCAAGAAAAGAAAAAAGAAAAGAAAAAAGAACACAGTCGAATATGAGCAAGAAATATCAGCAAGAAACCCACATACTCAATCTTTTCAAGCAAGAAATATCAGCACATAATCAAACATTTTCAAGAAAAAAAGAAAAGAAAAGAGAAGAAAAGAAAGGGCAGAAGTAACATACCTAGGTATTGACACCTTTGTAGGAGTGTTGCCAAACAATACAGGCTGGTTGGGTCATCATCTACTTGCATCCCATGTCCCATATTCACCAATTCCATTGTCTTGATAAAACAATCCAAGAACAAGAGAAAGAAACAAGCAAGAACAAGAGAAAGAAACTAGGTAGCCCAAAGAAACCAAGAAAACTTTAAGAAGGAGTGAAAACAGAGAAAGAAACCCTAAGAAAACCTTAAGAAAACAGAGAAAGAAACCCTAAGAAAACCTTAAGAAGAGTGAAAAGAGAGAAAGAAAATTTTTAATTTATATTTTTTGGCGGCAAAACTATGATGACCGTTGTATTCTCTTAACTCTTAACTCGTAAGTTATTTTCGTCCCTCTGAAGTTCTAATTTAGCTACTCTTAAAATTTATTATATTTACTAATTTATATTAGCTAATGTATATACATATTAAAAAATATATGTGTGGATGGACAGCTGAGAAATATATATTATAATTTTAAGGAAATAAAATTCATTTTAATTATTAAAAATATGAGACATGATTGGGTTGAGAAAAAATTCATCACAATATATATATATATATATATATATATATATATATACAATTCATTATAGTTTGACTAATTACTTTGATTAATTTAATAAAAAAAACCCGCGATTCACACTAAAATAAATATAATCATAATAATATTTATTAAAAAATTGGCTTTACTAAATGCTAACATCTTTTAAACAAGAGTAACAGAAGAAAGCTTGAGAAGAAGCATTTACAAAGACCTTAATCTAGATGACTTTAAAGAAACTTTGGTTATTGATACCACCATTTGCAAAAAAATCAACAGACGCTTAAACGAGAATTAAAATGCAATGAACATTATTTACCCCCCCAAAAAAAAACAGAAATGCAAAGAAGATTGAGAGAAGACAATCTTATAGTTCTATTGGTTGTGTCCCCACAATCACAACATAATACAGAATGAAGAAGAGGTACTTACTTACCAGAGAGGTGACTACTTCAGTTGTTTGATGAAATACTTCTGAGGGATCTACACCACAGAACACTGGCAGGACCTTGGTATATTTGGTTCTGCTCCGCTCCATTATTACCTCCTTAAAACATTTCCAGAGAAAATAGTGTTTACTATTTTCTCTGGAAATGTTTTCAGAAAACAATAACATAAACACTATTTTGAAACGCCTCATCATTATCATGTAAAAAAACACTAGTTGTTTGTTGGGTGCACATGCAAAGAAGAGAGTGGTTCTGATCTGTAATATAATGGGGTAGGTGGTGGCGGTTTCGGTGAACTGAACACAATGGATCTATGGAAGTGAAATGAGAGTCCAAAGATAATGTAAAGTGAGAGAGAATGGACAGATCGCAGCAATAAGTTTTTGAGAAAGGTGAAAGAGAGAGACACGTAGAGATAGAAAGGTAGGAAGCGGAAAAGCTCAAGAGAGAAGAGTGGACGCAAAAAAATAAAAGCAAGCTCTATTGTCAAATCACAACTTTCACATTAGGTGAAATGAGGACTGACAAAAGCAATTAATGGCTCTGATCTCTGATCAACAGAACAGTAGTATCTCTCTCCTATTCCCCAAATAAACTTTAATCTCATACTACCATCCTTATAAACAAGAGAATACATCGATATCAGGAGCAAGGGACTCCCTCTGTAGGGAAAAAGCGAAAGACTATGCATGACACCAGAGATTATAAACTACAGAATAGGTGAATGAATGATACAGGGCTACACAGCACAGCTAGATAGTTTTAATATAATAATCAATGGAGTCATAGCAGCAGGGATTTTAACTACAATTGTTTAAAATTAAAAAAAATGATATACTATTTAATATGTTTAGAATTTAAAAAAAATAATAATAATATTCTTCATCTTCAATCTTTATTAATAATTTGACAATATCACACTATCATTTTTGGAAAGAAAAAAGATTCAAAATTCCATAAGAAGCCAAGTTTTTGAGAAAGGTGAAAGAGAGAGACACGTATAGAAAGGTAGGAAGTGGAAAAGCTCAGGAGAGATGCAAGGAACCAAATAAAGCTCTCTTGTCAAATCACAAATTAGGTGCTCTGAGGATCTGACTCTGACTCTGATCTCTGATCAACAGAACAGTAGTCTAGCATCTCTCCTATTCCCCAAATAAAGTAACACAAACAGTGCAATTAAACTTCAATCTTATTAAGAAATTTTTCAAATTCATTTATTTATTTATCTTCTTCTCTTCAAATTAATCACACACTAAACTTAAACAACTATTAATTAACCTCCTCTTATATACATGCATGTTTTTAAAAGCAGAGGCAAAAAGTAATAATAGTGAGTGAACCGAAACAGAGCTTCTAAGATTCATTCAGTTATATATAAGAAACTTAACACTATAAACAAAAGTAATAATACAGACAGATACAATGAATGAACCATCATAGAGCACAAACAAATATACATACATGACACATACAATATTAATAATGAGGAATTAAGAAAAAATAAAGGTATGGCATGGTATGGAGGGGAAATTACCTTATCCTCAGCATTCAGCAGCAAGTAAAGGAAGATTATTGAGAAGAATCTCAACTCAAGAGGCTCAGTGTCGGGGGTCATCAAGAGGACTAGCTCATAAATGCCTCTATTCAGTGTCTTTTTTGAGCTGAGCTACAAATACAAAAAGAAATACATGTTTTATGGTCGCTGAAACAAAAAAGAAAGAAAGAAAAAAAACGCAATAACACACATAAAATAAATGGAAGAACCAATGAAATGAAAGCAGAGGCGAAAGAAAGTTCCTTTCTTGTGAGTTGAGCTGCTGCTCGTAGTTGGTAGCTTATCTTGTTGAACAAGATCTTCAACAGTATTGTTATTGTGAGTTGAGCTGAGCATCGGCCAAAGGTAACCACCATTTTTGTGATTTGATTGAAAGGAAGAAAGAAAACTTGAAGAAGAACATTCATTCAAGTCAGATTCAATGAATCGTTTGTTTAGAAGGAAGAGAAGATAACGAAAAGAAAAGGTAACCAACCATTTTTGTGATTTGATTGAAGGGTGAGAAGAGAAGAGAAGAGGGGGCTTAGGGTTTTTCTTTGGTGGAGAAGAGAGAGAGGGAGAAGAAAGAGAGGAATGAGTGAGTGTAATTAAATTAAATCCCGCCCAATTAAATTACATTTTTTACGTTTAAGCTAGATGCCAGTGAAAATTAAAATTAAACAATGAAAACATATATGTACGAGTAAACAAGAGAATACATCGATATCAGTAGCAAGGACTCTCTTTGGGGGAAAAGATACAAGGATTATAGACTACAGAATAGGTGAATGAATGATACAGTGCTACACAGCACAGCTAGATAGTTTTAATATAATAACACTATCATTTTTTGGAAACAAAAAAAGCTTCAAAATTCCCTAAGAAGCCAAGATTTTGAGAAAGTGAAAGAGAGACACGTAGAGAGAGAGAGAAAGGTAGGAGCTCAGGAGAGAAGCAAGGAAGCAAAAAAAAGAAGAAGTGCGCAATTAATAACCAATAAAGCTCTCTTGTCAAATCACAACATTAGGTGCTCTGAGGATCTGACTCTGATCTTCGATCAACAGAACAGTAGTCTAACATCTCTCCTATTCCCTAAATAAAGTAACACAAACAGCGCAATTAAACTTCAATCTTATTAAGAAATTTTTCAAATCCATTTTTTTATTTATTTTCTTCTCTTTAAATTAATCACACACTAAACTTAAACAACTATTAAGCTCCTCTTATATACTTTTTAAAAGCAGAGGCAAAGTAATAATACTGAGTGAACTGAAACTGAGCTTCTAAGATTCATTCAGTTATAAAAAACTTATCACTACAAACAAAAGTAACAATACAGATACAATGAATAAACCATAGACTATAGAGCACAAACAAATACATGACATATAGTATTAATAATGAGGATTTAAGAAAAAATAAAGGTATGGTATGGTATGGTATCGGAAGTTACCTTATCCTCAGCAGCAAGTAAAGGAAGATTTTTGAGAAGAATCTCGACTCAAGAGGCTCAGAGTCGGGTGCCATCAAGAGGAGAAATGCCTCTGTTCAGTGTCTTTTTTAAGCTGAGCTACAAATACAAATAAAAATACATGTTTTATGGTCGCTGAAACAAAAAGAAAAAAGAAAAAAATGCAATAACACACTTAAAATAAATGGTAGAACCAACGAAATGAAATGAAATGAAATAAAAGCAGAGGCGAAAGAAAGTTCCTTTCCTGTGAGTTGAGGAGCTGCTTGTAGTTGGTAGCTTATCTTGTTGAACAAGATCTTCAACAGTATTGTTATTGTGATATGAGCTGAGCTTGATTGAAGAGAAGAGAAGAGAAGAGAAGGGGGCTAGGCTTAGGGTTTTTCTTTGGTGGAGAAGAGAGAGAGAGAGAGAGAGAGAGAGAGAGAGAGAGAGAGTGAGGAATGAGTGAGTGTTATTAAATTAAATCCCGCCCAATTTTAGATGAAAAATCTTTGAAAATTGTAAATTGTAAATTTGTGATCTGAGATGAGACTGCATCTGCATGTTTCGGATTATGCATTGAGAGGTGAGAGAGACTAAGAGCAATGGTTGGTTATTTTGATCAGTTTTTTTTGGCCCAATCCAATCCATCTTTAATTAATTATAATAAAACTTTAAATTATAATATTTGCGCTGAAATCAAATTATTATAGATTACCTGCTAAAAAGCGCGCGCGTGGTCAAGTGTCCAAAGCACATTACATTGATTTGCATTGGAGAGGGCCACACTTGACTTGACAATCAGACACTACACTACACTGAGTAAAAGCAATGCAATGAATGGACTTGGGTCGGGTGTTATTTTCAGCAGCATCATCTTTGTTTTGTTTTGTTTTGGGCCCAATCCAATCCAAATATCCAATCCATCTTTGTTTTGTCACTTACATACATCGAGGAGGGAGGGATTTCTTAATTCTAAATAAATAAATGTTAATTAAAATGCTAAATAATATATCTGATTCTATATCCTATACTATACTACCGTAGGAGAGGAGGGGGGAATAAATTATTATTATTAACTACTCAATGAAAGAATTAAATTATAGAACAGTTTCGGATCTTAAAAAATTATTTAGAAAGTATCTCATAGACTTTCTTTTACATAGAGGGCCTATAAACTTATAGGCCGACCTATTTCATATTATTTATTTTAAATTAAATATATAAATTATTATTTTAATGGTTTTGAATAATAAAATTATATTATTTTAATTATTTTCTTTAATTCTTGAACGTCTTGTAGGCTTAAACAGGCTAACAAGTCTATGTCAAGACTTTTGTTTTTTAAATATACGTCATGCTAAATTTATAATTTGGGCATGCACAAGCTAACGAATCTGGCCATGCCTAAAGTATTTTACATGTGTCTGACCTATTTAAGCTAAAGCCTATCTCTATCCAGCCTATTTACACCCCCCTACTTTTAACAATGGTTTTTCGTTGTTGATTAAATGTGAGTACTATAAACATGCTTTTAACGTTGGTTGGCGCCCCGCCCCGCCACCAACCCGCCAAAAACGGGACAGGGCGGGTTAACCCGCCATTAAATATGGGTGGGAAAAATGAACTCACCCCGTTTTATGGTGGGTTGGCGGGTCAACCCACCAACCCGTCAATTAAAAAAATAAATAATTAAAATTTAAAAATAAATTATATTTTATTAATTTTTCTAATATTATTTTATTTTATTTCACACTTCTTTTAATTTTTCTCAATCTCAATCTTAAATGTATACTAATATTTGTCAAAACATTCTTTAGGAACTCATTCGTCTCCATATAAAGATAACATTTGTCATAAATAAAATTGTTATTCTTTATTTTTTCTAAGAAGTACTAATGTAAAAAAAAAATTGGATATCACAAAAATTTAATGACAAATGAAATACTACTTAATTGTAAAATATATATATATATATAACCCGACGGGTCAACCCGTTTTGACCCACTTCTAGGCGGGGCGGGTTGAAGTGGGTTGGTGGGTTGAAAATCTCAACCCAACTCGTCCCGTTTTGGCGGGTTGACCCGCCGGGCAGTGGCGGAGCCACGTTGTGGCCTACAGTTGCCTTGGCACTGGCTTATTTAGCCACGTTCATTTAGCTACATTTGAAAAGTAGCAAATTCTGTTCAAATTTTTTGAAAATTAGCCACGTTTTGGTCGTAGCCAAAGAACCGTAGCTATTTGGGCACTAGCTGAATTTTTTGGCACTTGCTAACATGTCATGCTGGCTCCGCCACTGCCGTCGTGCTCAACCCATATTGTCACCCCTAAATTTACATATAAAGTAGAGTCATCAAAACAGGCTATCTCTTCCTGTTAGGCCCTAGCTCGCACGAGTTAAGGCAAAAAATCCTACAAATAAAAAAGCCTGCATGAGCCAAAAACTTATATAATCCCACGAGATAGGGCCTGTCCACGAGCCAAAATTTCATATAAGTCAATCATTTGTCATTAATTAAAATTGTGACAGTAGCAAACAGGCATCACCAAAACCTTATCTGAAATTTCCATCCCTGATCCATCTACCGCTCCCAACTTCTACACTATATAATCAACTATAATGGAAAGAACAAAAAATCTTTACGTAATCCTCCAAGACAAGCAATCAATGAGATAAAATAAACCATGTTGTCATATAATTGAATGGAAATTGATTTCTCCGGAGAAACTATTCCCCTATTACAGACTCATAAAAATGTCTCATCCATCTTTTTTCTTTAATATAATGAGTCCCGTATATTTAATGGGTATGCAGAAGAGGAATAATTTCTTCTGCAACATGAGAAACTAGGAAAACTATTGCCACTTTGTTATTCCTCACTTTAACATAAATTCGTTACATTAATTATGCATTTGCTACTTTAGAGTAATAACCAACAAAATAGCTTTAGGCTTCTTTTCAATGGTATGAGATTCACCATTATTGCCTTTATTTTATTTAGCTGTTGATTTCATTAGCAATTTTCGTCTAGCTTCTTTCCTTTGTCATTATTTTCTATCATCCCACCATAGCGGAATGTGGTTGACCCAATTCGCAATTCAACATATAGCTATGAGTTATGAAAGTGCTTGATGAAGTTGAGGTGAAAGTAAAGGATGGGGACAGTGAATTCAGAAAATATCTCTGTCCTTTGCAGAATCTGCATCATCGAAATTCAAAACTTAGATAGAAATATAAACCATCCAAATGGAAAAATAAAAGGACGTTTGAAAAATAAACACCAAAAATGAGAAAGATCATGTGGCAGATAGTAGGGGTGTTAACGGGCCGAGCCGAGCCGAGCTTTGATCTTAACGGGCCAAGCCTGTATTTAAACGTGTCAGACTGGCCTTAGCCTGTTACCTGTTACGAATATAATATTAGCCTGTGGCCTGGTTCGTTTACAAAAAAATAAAAGCCTGTCTCAAGCCTGTGGCCTGTTTATTTATTAAAAATAAAAACCTTACATTCCAATTTGTAGCCGTATTCAGCCCATTAATCATGCACTGATATGTATTTTTTTGTAAGAAAATAATAGTTGTTTCTTTTATAATAAAAAAACATTAATATTAAAAAATCAAAATAACAACATCACCTTTACTTTATTTTACGTTGCTTTTCCTTAATTTTCTTCCACATTCTAGATTTTTTACATTAAATTTTCTTCCACATTTCTTAATATTCTAGATTTTTTACACTAGATTTGAACCCCACCAATAAATTTTCTTCCACATTTTACATTAATTTTTCTTCCACGGTCGCCGCCATAAGCATCATTATAAGCCGTGGAATCCGCATGGCTTATAAAAATAGATGATGAACATGACTTAGATCGGGGGACGATGGGAGAAGAGATAGAGCAGAGACAGAAAACTGAGAAAAGGATGTTGAAATGATTAATATAAAAATATAAAAAATAAATAAATTTAATGTATACGGGCCAGCCTCCAAGGCTTCAAGGCCGGGCTTGGCTATGAAAGCCTGAGGCCTTTTAAATAAAAAAGCTTTTGCATGAGTATAAGTCTGGGCTTAATAATAAAAAAAGACGAGCCGAGCCGAAACGGGCCGGGCCTAAGGCCCCTGATAGGCCCTTGGCCTTATTATCACCCCTAGCGAATCATTTTTACCTTTCAAGAATCAAGTACTGGATTCGAGATAATTTACACTTTCAATCTCAGCCACTTTACCTTGAAGATCATCTCTGAAAATACACATGATAAAGCCCAAAAATGGTCAAATAGCCTACATAGTATACACAGCTAACCTCGTACACATGCATAATTGAAGTGAACTTTCTTCTTTTCCTTTTTTTCCTAAAATACAAGTATTGCTGAGTTTTAAATGCACACCTACACGGTGTCTCATACCCTTTTATAAAAATTAATTGTCATTTTTTTTTGTAAACAATTAATTGTCATTTTAAATTAGATGACTTTTATTTTAGGTCTCTCTGCTTCTAATTATACAGAGGAAAGAAAATATTAAAAATCATTAAATATATATTAAAACGATATAATTTTATTTAGAATAATATAAAATCATGTCCTTTAAAATAAAAAATATTTTCCCTTTTTTTTTGTAACTAAATATTTTCCCTTTAAAATTTAAAAAAGAGGACTAAAAAAATAAATAGACAACCTTATAATTTTGAAGAAATGCTTATGATAAAATAAATAAATTTTCTCTCTTTCCACCAAACAGATCATGGATTTAAAACAACAGTTATTCAGTAATCTAGATCTATAAGCGAGCACAAATATCTAGAATTTTCTCCACCTTTCATATATATATATATATATATATATATATATATATATATATATATAGACATTTCTGTTTCAGAATATGGTAGTGGACTAGTGTCATCTCTATACAAGTCCATGTATCATATATATTTGTCATCTTCTTACGTCATATATGTTTTTATCAATTAGGTAGAATAATTACTCCTTTTCAAAAAATATAACAACTCTTGTTGATAATTTTTACTAAATCGTCGTGAGTTTGATTCATGTTGATGCTCCTTCGTAGGTCAATTACATGTAAGTACCACTGTAAGCACTTGCTGAAACATGTAAATAGAACAATTTTACCCCCTTTACTCTTGTCCCTTTTATGTAACCCTGCTCAATCATAATTTGAGGCTATATGATCCAAAGAGTTATCTACTCCTCTTATATAACTCAAAAACATTAACATATTGAATAATCTATGGACATTTATACTAGTAATTGACACTTCGGTATCATTCACAAAAATTTTAGAAAGCTAAATTTTCCATCCACATTAGACTCATCAGTCTTTACAAATAATCTTGTTCAATCATTCACAAAAAATGTCGATGTTGATCAGACTAATTATTAACCAAACAAGAACAATAGTGAAAATAAAAGTATAAAAATAGAAAGAATGCATGGTTACGTGACTTGTTGGTTATACAAACTCAAAGAAAATACAAATGAATGGAGGTCAATCTCAGTAGAGAACAAATCTGGGAAGCCAAAGAATTAAATTTGAATCCCATTTACAACTACATAGACAACAAATAATTGGTGTTATCAACTACATAGACAACAAATAATCCGAGTCAATCATTTGTGTAATAATCCGAGTCAATCATTTGTGTAGGATCATAAAGATCAAAGTCAGAATCAAAGTCCAAGTCCAAGTCTTCATTTAAGATTGAGCCTATTGAGCTTAAATTGGTAAGATGTGAAGCATAACTGCCATCCTGGCTTTGGTCAGCCAACCCCTGAAATGGCACAATATTACTTGTTTGCCTAGGACTAATCATCTCACCAGATGAAGAGGATATTTAAAAGGACTGACTTGCTGGGTTGCCTTAGACCTGATTCTTTTCAGTCGAAGTCTTTATTTCTGCAGCAATTAAAAAAACAAATAAAGTTCTATAAATGAAAAACTATGGTTTTATGAAATTAAAGCAGAAAGGAAAAGAAAAAAATACCTGCAGATGGCTGGCCACATGCGCCCTAGTAAGATGCTTCTCAGCCTTCATCAATTGAAGAATTTTTCTAGGTACAACCTCTGCAATCAAAAGAACATACAAATGTGTCAGACTTCATTAACAATAATGCCATGACATCTACTCCAGTGCACTACAGATTAGGAAGAGTATTTGAGAAAGCATTCAAAATAATGTTGAACAAAAAAATACAGCAATTGGAAAAATACAGCAAACATATACTTTTGCAATACAAAAAAAAAACCCAGAGTTTTCACAGGAATGGAAAAAGGCATCATTGTTCCATTTTTGGCAGCGAATGGAAGACACAGTTGGGACCAATTGGGCAGCTTCCAGCTCTCATGAGACCAAATTAATCATGATCGAATTAAGGAAAATTTGAATTTTGATTTGTTCAGTTTTCGAGAGATGCCAAATAAGTATATTAGCTTACTCCAAGGAAAGGATTACTGAAATAGAGGAATACATGGGCAGTGGATTTGTTTGTTATTTGGAAATGCACACTGGTATTAACAACGGATAAGCCATTTTTTATTTTGGTGCAGATTCCAATATTATGACAGAAATTATATATCCAAGTGGGGCTGAGACAGATGTTCGAAGAATTATGGTTGGATTCTGGGCAGTGGATGTGAAGACACTTGTGGAAATAAAGTTTGCAAATAGAGGTGATGGAACTAGTTTTCACATTGTAATATTATTAGGATTTGATTGCTATTTCTACACAAAAATATAATAAAAGTATTGCTAAAATAAAGCAGAAACATCAATTGATTAACCAATTGTAGCAATTAATAACAATTAAGATAACAACTACTTTGCATTGTAGAGAAAGAGTGAATAACTTACTGTCAACACCCAAGTCATTAACAGCGGCCACAAAACACCGACCGATGTAGCTCTTCGGTCCAAACAACCCGAGACTGCTTTTGGGTTGATCGGTCCTCTTGGTTAAGACCTTTCTCAAGTTCTACATGAACTTCATCCTCATCTTCTTCCATCTTCTCAGCTTTTTCATCATCTTTATCCTCATCTTCTTCCATCTTCTCAGCTTCATCCTCATCTTCATCTTCTTCCATCTTCTCAGCTTCATCCTCATTTTCATCCTCATCTTCTTTCATCTTCTCAGCTTTTTCATCATCATCATCTTCTTCCATCTCCTCAGCTTCATCCTCATCATCTTCCATCTTTTCAGCTTTTTCATCATCTTCAACATGATGAAAAACCAACATGTTATCATTCCAATCGAAACCAACATCTAAATATTGCGAGAAAAAAAAAACGAAAGAAAGAAAGAAAGAACCATTAATATTTAAAAAATAAATAAAATGGAAAACCCACATATCTAAATATATCCAATGTTAGTTTTGTTAAATAAAACACCAACTGAAAAAACTAACAAACTCAACTAGACAAAATCAAAAAACAAAAAAACCAGTTAATAGTCCAGTAATAAGATGTCTGGGCAGACAGAAACAAAAGCACACAATCGAACATCCACTGTATTATCAAGAAAAAAAGAAACGAAATCGAAAGAAAAGAAAAGCAAGAACATAATGGAAAAGCCACACCCTCAATATTGCCAGAATAATAAAGAAAAAGAAAGAAAGAAACATATATTTCATATGGAATTGACAAAACACAAGCCACACCCTCAATCTCTATTTTCAAGAAAAAAAAAGGAAAGGAAAGAACACAGTCGAATATCAGCAAGAAATCCACATACTCAATCTTTTCAAGCAAGAAATATCAGCATATAATCAAACATTTTCAAGAAAAAAAGAAAAGAAAAGAAAAGAAAGGGCAGAAGTACCATACCTAGGTAATGACACCTTTGTAGGAGTGTTGCCAAACAATACAGGCTGGTTGGGTCATCATCTCCCATTGCATCCCATCTCCCATTGCATCCCATCTCCCATATTCATCCTCATCTTCTTCCATCATCTCAGCTTCATCCTCATCTTCATCCTCTTCCATCTTCTCATCTTCATCCTCATCTACTTGCATCCCATCTCCCATTGCATCCCCTCTCCCATATTCATCCTCATCTTCTTCCATCATCTCAGCTTCATCCTCATCTTCATCCTCTTCCAACTTCTCAGCTTCCTTCATCTTCATCTTCATCCTCTTCTACCTGCATCCCATCTCCCATTGCATCCCATCTCCCATATTCATCCTCATCTTCTTCCATCATCTCAGCTTCATCCTCATCTTCATCCTCTTCCATCTTCTCAGCTTCATCCTCTTCTACTTGCATCCCATCTCCCATTGCATCCCATCTCCCATATTCATCCTCATCTTCTTCCATCATCTCAGCTTCATCCTCATCTTCATCCTCTTCCAACTTCTCAGCTTCATCTTCATCTTCATCCTCTTCTACCTGCATCCCATCTCCCATTGCATCCCATCTCCCATAGTCATCCTCATCTTCTTCCATCATCTCAGCTTCATCCTCATCTTCATCCTCTTCCATCTTCTCAGCTTCATCCTCTTCTACTTGCATCCCATCTCCCATTGCATCCCATCTCCCATATTCATCCTCATCTTCTTCCATCATCTCAGCTTCATCCTCATCTTCATCCTCTTCCATCTTCTCAGCTTTTTCATCATATTCAACATGATGAAAAACCAACATGTTATCATTCCAATCGAAACCATAGATATTTAAAAAATAAATAAAATAGAAAACCCACATATCTAAATATATCCAATGTTAGTTTTGTTAAATAAAACACCAACTGAAAAAATTAACAAACTCAACTAGACAAAATCAAATTTACAAAATTAAAAAACAAAAAAACCAGTTAATAGTCCAGTAATATGATGTCTGGGCAGACAGAAACAAAAGCATACAATCGAACATCCACAGTTATCAAGAAAAAAAAAGAAATGAAATCAAAAGAAAAGAAAAGCAAGAACATAATGGAAAAGCCACACCCTCAATATTGCCAGAATAATAAAGAAAAAGAAAGAAAGAAACATATATTTCATATGGTATTGACAAGCAACTGTTGACAAGCCACACCCTCAATCTTCTATTTTCAAGAAAAAAAAAGAAACATACTGTATTTTCAAGAAAAGAAAAAAGAAAAGAAAAACGAAACCAAAAGAAAAGGCAAAGAACATAATGGAAAAGCCACACCCTCAATATTGCCAGAATAATAAAGAAAAAGAAAGAAAGAAACATATATATTTCGTATGGTATTGACAAGCAACTGTTGACAAGCCACACCCTCAATCTTCTATTTTCAAGAAAAAAAAAGAAACATACTGTATTTTCAAGAAAAGAAAAAAGAAAAGAAAAAAGAACACAGTCGAATATCAGCAAGAAATATCAGCAAGAATATGATGTCTGGGCAGACAGAAACAAAAGCATACAATCGAACATCCACAGTTATCAAGAAAAAGAAAGAAACGAAATCAAAAGAAAAGAAAAGCAAGAACATAATGGAAAAGCCACACCCTCAATATTGCCAGAATAATAAAGAAAAAGAAAGAAAGAAACATATATATTTCGTATGGTATTGACAAGGAACTGTTGACAAGCCACACCCTCAATCTTCTATTTTCAAGAAAAAAAAAGAAACATGCTGTATTTTCAAGAAAAGAAAAAAGAAAAGAAAAACGAAATCAAAAGAAAAGAAAAGCAAGAACATAATGGAAAAGCCACACCCTCAATATTGCCAGAATAATAAAGAAAAAGAAAGAAAGAAACATATATTTCATATGGTATTGACAAGCAACTGTTGACAAGCCACACCCTCAATCTTCTATTTTCAAGAAAAAAAAAGAAACATACTGTATTTTCAAGAAAAGAAAAAAGAACACAGTCGAATATCAGCAAGAAATATCAGCAAGAAACCCACATACTCAATCTTTTCAAGCAAGAAACATCAGCACATAATCAAACATTTTCAAGAAAAAAAGAAAAGAAAAGAGAAGAAAAGAAAGGGCAGAAGTAACATACCTAGGTATTGACACCTTTGTAGGAGTGTTGCCAAACAATACAGGCTGGTTGGGTCATCATCTACTTGCATCCCATCTCCCATATTCACCAATTCCATTGTCTTGATAAAACAATCCAAGAACAAGAGAAAGAAACAAGCAAGAACAAGAGAAAGAAACTAGGAAACCCAAAGAAACCAAGAAAACTTTAAGAAGGAGTGAAAACAGAGAAAGAAACCCTAAGAAAACCTTAAGAAAACAGAGAAAGAAACCCTAAGAAAACCTTAAGAATAGTGAAAAGAGAGAAAGAAAATTTTTAATTTATATTTTTTGGCGGCAAAACTATGATGACCGTAAGTTATTTCCGTCCCTCTGAAGTTCTAATTTAGCTACTCTTAAAATTTATTATATTTACTAATTTATATTAGCTAATGTATATACATATTAAAAAATATATGTGTGGATGGACAGCTGAGAAATATATATTCTAATTTTAAGGAAATAAAATTCATTTTAATTATTAAAAATATGAGACATGATTGGGTTGAGAAAAAATTCATCACAATATATATATATATATATATATATATATATATATATATATATAATTCATTATAGTTTGACTAATTACTTTGATTAATTTAATAAAAAAACCCGCGATTCACACTAAAATAAATATAATCATAATAATATTTATTAAAAAATTGGCTTTACTAAATGCTAACATCTTTTAAACAAGAGTAACAGAAGAAAGCTTGAGAAGAAGCATTTACAAAGACCTTAATCTAGATGACTTTAAAGAAACTTTGGTTATTGATACCACCATTTAGAAAAAATTCAACAGACGCTTAAACGAGGATTAAAATGCAATGAACATTATTTACCCCCCCCCCCCCCCCCCCAAAAAAAAAACAGAAATGCAAAGAAGATTGAGAGAAGACAATCTTAGAGTTCTATTGGTTGTGTCCCTACAATCATAACATAATACAGAATGAAGAAGAGGTACTTACTTACCAGAGAGGTGACTACTTCAGTTGTTTGATGAAATACTTCTGAGGGATCTACACCACAGAACACTGGCAGGACCTTGGTATATTTGGTTCTGCTTCGCTCCATTATTACCTCCTTAAAACATTTCCAGAGAAAATAGTGCTTACTATTTTCTCTGTAAATGTTTTGAGAACACAATAACATAAACACTATTTTGAAACGCCTCATCATTATCATGTAAAAAAACACTAGTTGTTTGTTGGGTGCACATGCAAAGAAGAGAGTGGTTCTGATCTGTAATATAATGGGGTAGGTGGTGGCGGTTTCGGTGAACTGAAGACAATGGATCTATGGAAGTGAAATGAGAGTCCAAAGATAATGTAAAGTGAGAAAGAATGGACAGATCGCAGCAATAAGTTTTTGAGAAAGGTGAAAGAGAGAGACACGTAGAGATAGAAAGGTAGGAAGCGGAAAAGCTCAAGAGAGAAGAGTGGACGCAAAAAAATAAAAGCAAGCTCTCTTGTCAAATCACAACTTTCACATTAGGTGAATGAGGACTGACAAAAGCAATTAATGGCTCTGATCTCTGATCAACAGAACAGTAGTATCTCTCTCCTATTCCCCAAATAAACTTTAATCTCATACTACCATCCTTATAAACAAGAGAATACATCGATATCAGGAGCAAGGGACTCTCTCTGTAGGGAAAAAGCGAAAGACTATGCATGACACCAGAGATTATAAACTACAGAATAGGTGAATGAATGATACAGGGCTACACAGCACAGCTAGATAGTTTTAATATAATAATCAATGGAGTCATAGCAGCAGGGATTTTAACTACAATTGTTTAAAATTAAAAAAAAATGATATACTATTTAATATGTTTAGAATTTAAAAAAAAAATAATAATATTCTTCATCTTCAATCTTTATTAACAATTTGATAATATCACACTATTATTTTTGGAAAGAAAAAAGATTCAAAATTCCATAAGAAGCCAAGTTTTTGAGAAAGGTGAAAGAGAGAGACACGTATAGAAAGGTAGGAAGTGGAAAAGCCTAGGAGAGATGCAAGGAACCAAATAAAGCTCTCTTGTCAAATCACAAATTAGGTGCTCTGAGGATCTGACTCTGATCTCTGATCAACAGAACAGTAGTCTAGCATCTCTCCTATTCCCCAAATAAAGTAACACAAACAGCGCAATTAAACTTCAATCTTATTAAGAAAATTTTCAAATTCATTTATTTATTTATTTTCTTCTCTTTAAATTAATCACACACTAAACTTAAACAACTATTAATTAACCTCCTCTTATATACATGCATGTTTTTAAAATCAGAGGCAAAAAGTAATAATACTGAGTGAACCGAAACAGAGCTTCTAAGATTCATTCAGTTATATATAAGAAACTTAACACTACAAACAAAAGTAATAATACAGACAGATACAATGAATGAACCATCATAGAGCACAAACAAATATACATACATGACACGTACAGTATTAATAATGAGGATTTAAGAAAAAATAAAGGTATGGCATGGTATGGAGGGGAAGTTACCTTATCCTCAGCATTCAGCAGCAAGTAAAGGAAGATTATTGAGAAGAATCTCAACTCAAGAGGCTCAGTGTCGGGGGCCATCAAGAGGACTAGCTCAGAAATGCCTCTGTTCAGTGTCTTTTTTGAGCTGAGCTACAAATACAAAAAGAAATACATGTTTTATGGTCGCTGAAACAAAAAAAAAGAAAGAAAAAAAACGCAATAACACACTTAAAATAAATGGAAGAACCAATGAAATGAAATGAAAGCAGAGGCGAAAGAAAGTTCCTTTCCTGTGAGTTGAGCTGCTGCTTGTAGTTGGTAGCTTATCTTGTTGAACAAGATCTTCAACAGTATTGTTATTGTGAGTTGAGCTGAGCATCGGCCAAAGGTAACCACCATTTTTGTGATTTGATTGAAAAAAAGAAAGAAAACTTGAAGAAGAACATTCATTCAAGTCAGATTCAATGAATCGTTTGTTTAGAAGGAAGAGAAGATAACGAAAAGAAAAGGTAACCAACCATTTTTGTGATTTGATTGAAGGGTGAGAAGAGAAGAGAAGAGGGGGCTTAGGGTTTTTCTTTGGTGGAGAAGAGAGAGAGGGAGAAGAAAGAGAGGAATGAGTGAGTGAAATTAAATTAAATCCCGCCCAATTAAATTACATTTTTTACGTTTAAGCTAGATGCCAGTGAAAATTAAAATTAAACAATGAAAACATATATGTACGAGTAAACAAGAGAATACATCGATATCAGTAGCAAGGACTCTCTTTGGGGGAAAAGATACAAGGATTATAGACTACAGAATAGGTGAATGAATGATACAGTGCTACACAGCACAAATAGATAGTTTTAATATAATAACACTATCATTTTTTGGAAACAAAAAAAGCTTCAAAATTCCCTAAGAAGCCAAGATTTTGAGAAAGTGAAAGAGAGAGACACGTAGAGAGAGAGAGAGAGAAAGGTAGGAGCTCAGGAGAGAAGCAAGGAAGCAAAAAAAAGAAGAAGTGCGCAATTAATAACCAATAAAGCTCTCTTGTCAAATCACAACATTAGGTGCTCTGAGGATCTGACTCTGATCTTCGATCAACAGAACAGTAGTCTAGCATCTCTCCTATTCCCTAAATAAAGTAACACAAACAGCGCAATTAAACTTCAATCTTATTAAGAAATTTTTCAAATCCATTTTTTTATTTATTTTCTTCTCTTTAAATTATGTTGGAATTTCTATATATATATATATATATATATATATATATTGTATAGACAATCTATTGGTTATGAATAAGAAGTTTGGTAGTGAAAAGGTGTGCCTTTTCGTCGACAAACAGATGTATCCTTTCATCCTAGACGATGTGTTGTTTCATCCTAATGGACATGTTGTTTCATCCTAACAGACATGTTGTTTCATCCTTGAATGGGTGTCTTTTCGTGTTGAACGAATGTGTCTTTTCGTGTCGAACGAATGTGTCTTTTCGTGTCCAACGGATGTGTTGTTTCGTCATCGAATAGGTGCCTTTTGGAACGTGACTTTACGTTGTCTATAAATAGACACTGACACCTTCATAAAATGGATCCAATTTTTCTGCACTGAAACTCTGCCAGAATTTTTCTCCTTCCGGTTTTGCATGTTCCTTTTCATACTCCGGTGTAGTTTCCTCTGGCATTTTGTTGTGTTCGTTTGGGCTGTTGACTGGTAGTGCCGCCACTCTTCAAACGAAATCCGTTCTATCCTGGGAGACAAGTGTCCATCTACCTTAGGCATCAGTGAGGGGACAAATTGTCTTAAGGAGACACGTTCTGTGGGCTCGAATTTTATCCTTCTGATTTTGCATATCTGATTCATCATTCTGTCTTTCTCTAATACCTGACAAGTAAGTCTGTTTTTTTTAATTGTTTATAATTGCACAGTGATAATTCTGATCATCTACCTCCTCCTCTGCTTTATACATGGGTTCAAACCTCTCAGTGATTTAACATCACCCACTGTCTTCAATAACAATCTTAAGACAATTGAATGCCAATAAATGCATAACATTTCACACATAATAATTAATATAACAAAATATTCATGTCATAAGTATTTCTCATTTATCATACTATACCATTAAATGACATCAAATTTCACTGCATTTCTCATTGAACCAGCATCAAAATAAGCACATCAAACCAAAAGGTCATATATCAATTTTTGGTACCATGCTTATAAATATATAAAGCCATTTCACAAAAGACTTAATATAATTGGAAAGACCATCAACCATCAAACCGGATTCGTCACATGGCATGGTTGTCTTACACGAAACAATTCTTTTAGAATAAAGGCATGCATATAATTAGTCATATATATACAATCAAAGGCCACAAACCCAAAATTATATGTAGGCATTAATTCAAAAATCATAACCAATCAATGGAAACCTTTCAATTTTTCATTATGGTCCTCTGTAATTTTAATTCAAGTGCCTCAATATACAAAGCATCGATATGTTTACTTCCATGAATTTCACTCATGGTTTCAAAAATCATATATTCAACAACAATAAACTGGAAAGAAAGACCGTAACAGTGCATTAAAACTACAAAGGCTATTCAAAACCATTATGAACACGAAGATCGAGAAACCCAATGTGAAGCACTTTCACAATTCATGATTACAAAATTCAATGCAATTCATGAGTCTATGGGTATATAGCGGAACATTATCATTCCAATAATCATGATATTACCAACCGATGCTTACGGTTCCAACCATGACATTTCGATGTTCTCAAAGAAATGGAAACTAACAGTACATCTTTCCATGCAAAATCAAAACATTAGTTGTTGTGACAAAAAACAATCGGTTATTACAAGAAACCGATACGTTCTCAAATTAAGCCGAGACATAATATAAGTATATATATTCCACGATCATGCACATTCAATTCATGAAATTCTGAAACAGTATTTACAATGATAGAATCCAACATAAAACATGATAATATATATCAAAGAAAGCATGAAACCGTAACAGCAATTAGAAAAGAAACCAATTTCTATGCACGTTGTACGAAACAACGATGGAAATGTCAAAATCAAATTTATTTATTCTTTTTTTTAAAAATTCAATTAAGACAAATCTGAATGAGTTTTAAAGTTGCATGGTTACGTAACTTTTGAAATCAGACACGAAAATCGAAAATGAATATATATATATATATATAATTCAAAGCCACAAATTGCAATGTTAGCAACTAAGTGCAGATCAATTGCATTGCGGTAAATTTCGATCTTCAAAAACACAGATTAATGAAATATAACGTCGCATAAGATATAATATTATATATCAATTGGAAATCTAAAGACACATATTTCCAGTCATAGAAAAGTGATACCATTCACATATTATTCATGCAAACAGAAATTATACTATGATTAATCACACAGATTAATCACACAATAAATAAAAAATAGTATATAAAACAGAAAATAAAATATACTGATCACAGGTTCAAAACACCAAAATTGTCTTAAGATTGTTAATGGAATTTCTAATTCTGTGTTGAGTGTTTGATTCTGTGTTGTTGAAATTATGTTTTTACTTTACCGTGTCTCGGTTCTGTTCGTTTTCATACTGGTTTGAATTTTTCATTTAAAAAAAAAACGGAAAATTTGTATACACGGTTAACCCTCGGTTTGTTTTGAAACCACCACAGAAATAAAGGGATCTGTTTAATATAATACACTATATATATGTTAAATTGGTTAGCATTGGTGTATCGATTTTCGTGTCCATGCTTTTGAATAGCATTTTCAACACTGTACTCTCGATTTTTTGTACAAAGATTATTATAATATTGGTTTTTCATATTGATTTTGAAAAGTAATTTATCGATGGTCGTGCCTTCATATTGGTTTTGATATATACTACAGTACGGTTTGCTTTTGAATACGGAAGTATGTATAAAACCAAAACCTTGCCTTGATATTTGAAAACTACTTCGTGAATATTGTTCTAATATGATATTTGTTAGTTTTCGTGATTTGTCTTCTACATATATATACATCTTCTATTACGTAATATATATGTTATTGTTCTAAAAGTCCTGTGTGGATTTTGGCTTTCATATATATCATTTGTTTCTCGTTTATCGTGCTACATTGTATTTTAAATAGAATGTGTCATGTTGATGCTTGAATTAATGTTTATAATTGATATGCGATTGCTTATCAAATGCACTGTGTGTGAACCGTGGATGTCTTTTGCAAGTGAAACCATATGAAGTTTCTTTCTCAATAGATATCATGTATTACTTGATGCATTACGGCTTTCGGATGCCATTAGACACTGTATGTTGTGTTTTGGTTTGTGAAAAAAAAAAAAATTTGATAGCCATTACTGTGGCACGAAATGTTGCACCGAATGGTTGATCTTGAGAGTCAGACCAAAATGTCTTCGTTGATTCATGGACTCATACCATGTATAAAGGGTGCATTGCAATTAAATCCATGATTGCACATAAAAAAAAAAGGAACTGCAAAGGGTCAGTTTTGAAATGCATGAATTGATGCATAAAATAGTTTTTGGTGGAAACTTGATGGGGTTTTCACGGTTGGAATTTGATGGTTACATTTGAATAAGTAACCACAAGTGAACCAAACGGTTCATGTGAATTTATGGCTGAAGCACAATTTCATGTTGCCATAATCGTATCCGGCCCGAATTAATTTTGTCATCTAAATATTGAGTTTCTTAATTTATTGGCTTTAATTGAATTTGTAGTGGGGCTATTATTATGAGAGAGAAAAAATGACATTTGGAAAGTAGTGAATTAGATGGCATTTTATATTGAATACGTGATTAATATATATGTGCATTTTTTAAGAACATGTGTTGACTGCAATGTTGGAAACAATACATAATAATTGTGTTTTTGCATGAAAGAAAAATAACTTTGAGAATGCAAAATGTGGAATCTTAAATTCTCTGTGTTTGCAAAATATTTGCATTTTGGAATTAAAGTATGATAAATTTCTTGAAAATATCTGAGTTGATTTAATTCCAAATTATATGTTTTATTTCAAATATCATAAATGATGTGACGATTATGTATCATTTTAAGGGTTAAATTGGAATTTATTATTTGATATATGTGTTATAGTCGAATAATGTTAAATTGAAAGTTTAAGGTATTAAGGAGCGATCAAGGGGGAGATTACGATGACCCTTTGAGAAATTTGTTTAGAGTTTGAAATTTTACACAAAACGATGGCTTCTTATGCTCCACAATCCAATGGGATTGTTGAGAGGAATGATGTCCTCTTTGAGGAATTTTGTTTAGAGTTTGGTACTATATATCAAACGATTGCTCCTTATGGTGTTGCAATTTAATGTGATTGCGTATAAAGAACCAGACATTAAATAAAATGATGTTGTTGATGTCTGGTTTATGGGGCAAAGTCATTTAATGACAAATTATATAATCAGTAAAGTACCCCACAAGAAAATTAAGAACATTCCCTATGAAATGTGGAAAGGTAGGGAGCCTACCTTGAATTATCTTGAAGTGTGGGGGTGTTTGGCTAAGGTTGCGGTTCCTAAACCTAAAAGGTTGAAAATCGGACCTAAAACTGTGGATTGTGTATTCATTGGTTATGCAGGTTTCTGGTTTATAAATCTGATGTTTCAGATATACATGTTAATACGGTTATTGAGTCAAGGGAAGTTACTTTCCTTGAAGACGTATTTCCGTATAAGAAAATATATGAATCAAGTGGTAATAATGATGATCAGGTTGTGATACCTCAGGATGCTACAACTGATACTGATCCTGTAGAGGATGTAGAAGATGAACCTAGACGTAGCAAGAGGCAAAGGACCGCCACATCCTTTGGACCTGATTTTATGACATATCTATTAGAAAATGAGCCTCGGACGTATAAGGAAGCTATAACGTCCCCGGAAAGACCATTCTGGGAAGAAGCTATCAATAGTGAGATAGAATCTATCTTGTCCAACCACACTTGGGAATTGGTAAATCTTCCTCCTGGCAATAAGCCTTTAGGAAGTAAGTGGGTTTTCAAAAGAAAAATGAAAGAGAATGGCACTATTGATAAATATAAAGCAAGGCTTGTGGTAAAAGGTTACAGGCAACGTGAAGGTCTCGATTTTTCGATACTTATTCACCGGTTACAAGGATCACATCTATTAGGATGTTGATCGCGGTAGCTGCATTGAATGGATTACAAATACATCAAGTGGATGTTAAGCCTGCCTTCTTAAACGGCGACCTGGAAGAAGAGATATATTTAGAACAACCTGAAGGTTTTGTTGTTCCAGGACAAGAACGGAAAGTTTGTCGCTTATTAAAATCCCTTTACGGGTTAAAGCAAGCTCCAAAACAATGGCATGAGAAATTTGACAAAGTTATGTTGTCAAATGAATTTCTAATTAATGAATGTGACATATGTGTCTATGTTTGAAATACTGAAAAAGGTTTTGCCATTGTCTGTCTTTATGTAGACGACATGTTGATCATGGGTAGTAATAATCAAATGATTAATGCTACTAAACAATTACTTAAAAGTAAGTTTGATATGAAAGATATGGGGATAGCAGACGTTATCCTAGGTATTAAAATCCATAGAACATCTACAGGGTTGGCCTTATCACAGGCTCACTATATAGCTAAGGTTCTTGAGAAATTCAAGAGTTTGAATATAACTCCTGTGAGGAACCTGTAGATTCTAATTTGAGTTTATTAAAGAACACTGGTAAAGCTACAGCACAAAAGCTATATGCTCAAGTGTTGGGAAGCCTTATGTATGTTATGAACTGCACCAGACCTGATATTGCTTATGCAGTAAGTCTGTTAAGTCGCTTTACCAGTAATCCAAATGAGAATCATTGGAAAGCTATGGTAAGAGTTTTGGGATACTTGAAGTATACTCAGAATTATGCTTTGTATTACGAGAAATACCCTGCGGTTATAGAAGGGTATTGTGATGCAAATTGGATCACCGGCTCTAACGACACTAGATCCACAAGTGGATATGTGTTTACCCTTGGTGGAGGTGCTATGTCTTGGAAATCGTCCAAGCAAACCTGCATTGCAAGGTCAACCATGGAAGCAGAATTTATTGCTTTAGATAAGGCTGGTGAAGAAGCCGAATGGCTTCGTAATTTTATTGAGGATGTTCCTAATTGGCCAAGACCGGTACCATCCGTATGCATACATTGTGATAGCCAAGCAGCTATTGGAAGGGCCAAGAACGTCATGTATAACGGTAAGTCTAGACACATACGTCGAAGACATGATACCGTAAGACAACTATTCTCGAATGGAATCATTTCAATTGACTATGTTAAGTCTAAGGAAAACATAGCGGATCCGTTAACCAAAGGGATTCCTAGAGAGTTGGTTGAAAATTTGTCGAAAGGAATGGGTTGTTTTTTCTTTTTCTTTCGTACTGTAAACAATGAAACGGTTTTCATATCTATCTATATATATGAAAGCCAAGTGACTTTATTAAATGCTTGTGCACAGCGGTTTATTGCAACCGAAGAATTCTATGCATATATTATTATATTATGAAGGTTTACGGTTAATAATAACCATTGAATGAGTCTCGGTTATCAATTCCATGCATGGCTGGCAATTTATATATATGTTTATATGGCCTGTTTCAATACCTTTAAGGTCGAAGGAAGTTTCCTTTTTTTTAAAAAAAAAATGGAAATTCTGGTTCTATTCTTTTATACATGGCATCTGTAACATTTACGGATTTGACAAACTCAACTTCGAAATAGTAAATGCATTTATGGCATTGAATTTATGATTGGAAATTAAATTTCAAACCTTGATTTGGTGTCAACCTCTTGCAGATTGAAAATGTTTCTTTGAAACATTGCATCTTTTGAATTTAAAGGAAAAAAAATGGCAGTTTATTAACTATCTATTTTATAACTTGCTGCTGGAGCATTTTCCTTGTTTTATGTTGGTTTGATACTTCATTATTTAAATTTAAGTTGTGACAGTTATTACGTAGCCTCCATCATGTAATCGGTTATTGGGTTTTCTTACATGATATGAATCCAACTATGTTAGGATATGGACAAACATCATTTATAAAGGTGATAATTATTACACCCAACGTTATGGGTGTCCTGGTGGCAAGTGTGATGTACTATCATCTTTTGAGGAACCAAGGTTAGAAACCTTTTGGCCATTGGAGTGTGATTTTATTTCTTATGTGAATGTAACCACCACGCCACTGTAGGTGGTATACTATGTTTTTGGCATTTTAGAATATGTCAAGTGAATTAGCATTGCTTGTTGTCATTCAAGTAATCTGAGGACAAATGGATGCGTTTTAATATCTATAATACGTTGATAATGATGCATCGAATGGATATCGTGATGATGATCCATTGGAGAATTAATACATTTATTTCGTGGGAAATCTCTCGATTTCTTTGAATGAATATATATGAAGCAACTAATGAGTGTCATTACTCGTTTATGTGTATGAATGCATTGTGATTAATTGCATTAATTGAGATGTGATTTAAATGTGGAAATTAATTATGTATTGCATTGGATTCAATTACCTATGATTTGGATGTCATAAATGATATGCTGGTTGTGTATTATTTTATGGTTAACATGAAGTTTATGGTGAGATATATTCAATTTTTGTAGAGTCATAAAGTCTCTCCATATATGTTTAACGATTTTGATTTTATGATAGCCAATGATAATTCTTTCTTAATTCCACTGTGTTAAAGATGGATATAAAAGTTTTATGTCCAATGAAATATTCTGTATTATATGAACGTGGAAAGAGCTATCTTAGTCATGGCATGATCAAAGTCAATGTGATGGCTTTAAATGTTGTCAATGACATAATAATTGTATATTATTTTATGGTAATGTTCAGTAAGAAAATTAAAGGCATAATGAGCAATCTAGTGGGGAGAGTATGATGCCCCTTCGAGAAATTTTGTTTAAAGTTTGGTATTACATACCAAAAGATGGCTCCTTATGCTTCAGAATCCAATAGTATTGCTGAGAGAAAGAACCAGACATTAAATGAAATGATGTTGTTGACGTCTGGTTTGTGGGGGAAAATCATTTTAATGATAGTGTACAATCAATAAAGTACCCCACAAGAAAAATTTAGAACACCCCCTATGAAATATGGAAAGGTAGGGAGCCTACCTTGAATTATCTTGAAGTGTGGGGGTGTTTGACAAAGAGCATACCATACGACATATGGAAAGGAAAGAAGTCATCCCTGAAATATTTTAGAGTGTGGGGGTGCTTGGCTAAGGTTGCGGTTCCTAAACCTAAGAAGTTGAAAATCGGACCTAAAACCGTGGATTGTGTATTCATCGGTTATGCACTTAATAGTAGTGCTTATCGGTTTCTAGTTTATAAATCTGATGTCTCAGACATACAAGTTAATACGGTTATTGAGTCAAAGGAAGTTACTTTCTTTGAAGACGTATTTCCGTATAAGAAAATACAAGAATCAAATGGTAATAATGATGACAAGGTTGTGATACCTCGGGATGCTACAACTAATATTGATCCTGTAGACGATGTAAAAGATGAACCTAGACGTAGCAAGAGGCAAAGGACCGCCACATCCTTTGGACATGATTTTATGACATATTTATTAGAAATGAGCCTCGAACGTATATAAGTCCCCGGAAGGACCATTCCTATCAATAGTATATACTTTCCAACCACACTTGGGAATTGGTAAACCTTCCTCCTGGCAATAAGCCTTTAGGCAAAAGAAAAATGAAAGAGAATGGCACTATTGATAAATATAAAGCAAGGCTTGTGGTAAAAGGCTACAGGCTGTGAAACTACTTATTCACCGGTTACAACTATTAAGCTCCTCTTATATACTTTTTAAAAGCAGAGGCAAAGTAATAATACTTAGTGAACTGAAACTGAGCTTATTCATTCAGTTAAAAAAACTTATCACTACAAACAAAAGTAACAATACAGATACAATGAATAAACCATAGACTATAGAGCACAAACAAATACATGACGTACAATATTAATAATGAGGATTTAAGAAAAAATAAAGGTATGGTATGGTATGGTATGGTATGGTATCGGAAGTTACCTTATCCTCAGCAGCAAGTAAAGGAAGATTTTTGAGAAGAATCTCAACTCAAGAGGCTCAGAGTCGGGTGCCATCAAGAGGAGAAATGCCTTTGTTCAGTGTCTTTTTTGAGCTGAGCTACAAATACAAATAAAAATACATGTTTTATGGTCGCTGAAACAAAAAGAAAAAAGAAAAAAACGCAATAACACACTTAAAATAAATGGTAGAACCAACGAAATGAAATGAAATGAAATAAAAGCAGAGGCGAAAGAAAGTTCCTTTCCTGTGAGTTGAGGAGCTGCTTGTAGTTGGTAGCTTATCTTGTTGAACAAGATCTTCAACAGTATTGTTATTGTGAGTTGAGCTGAGCTTGATTGAAGAGAAGAGAAGAGAAGAGAAGGGGGCTAGGCTTAGGGTTTTTCTTTGGTGGAGAAGAGAGAGAGAGAGAGAGAGAGAGAGAGAGAGAGAGATCCCGCCCAATTTTAGATGAAAAATCTTTGAAAATTGTAAATTGTAAATTTGTGATCTGAGATGAGACTGCATCTGCATGTTTCGGATTATGCATTGAGAGGTGAGAGAGACTAAGAGCAATGGTTGGTTATTTTGATCAGTTTTGTTTTGGCCCAATCCAATCCATCTTTAATTAATTATAATAAAACTTTAAATTATAATATTTGCGCTGAAATCAAATTATTATAGATTACCTGCTAAAAAGCGCGCGCGTGGTCAAGTGTCCAAAGCACATTACATTGATTTGCATTGGAGAGGGCCACACTTGACTTGACAATCAGACACTACACTACACTGAGTAAAAGCAATGCAATGAATGGACTTGGGTCGGGTGTTATTTTCAGCAGCATCATCTTTGTTTTGTTTTGTTTTGGGCCCAATCCAATCCAAATATCCAATCCATCTTTGTTTTGTCACTTACATACATCGAGGAGGGAGGGATTTCTTAATTCTAAATAAATAAATGTTAATTAAAATGCTAATTAATATATCTGATTCTATATCCTATACTATACTACCGTAGAAGGAGAGGAGGGGGGAATAAATTATTATTATTAACTACTCAATGAAAGAATTAAATTATAGAACAGTTTCGGATCTTAAAAAAATTATTTAGAAAGTATCTCATAGACTTTCTTTTACATAGAGGGCCTATAAACTTATAGGCCGACCTATTTTATATTATTTATTTTAAATTAAATAAATAAATTATTATTTTAATGGTTTTGAATAATAAAATTATATTATTTTAATTATTTTCTTTAATTATTGAACGTCTTGTAGGCTTAAACAGGCTAACAAGTCTATGTCAAGACTTTTGTTTTTTAAATATACGTCATGCTAAATTTATAATTTGGGCGTGCACAAGCTAACGAATCTGGCCATGCCTAAAGTATTTTACATGTGTCTGACCTATTTAAGCTAAAGCCTATCTCTATCCAGCCTATTTACACCCCCTACTTTTAACAATGGTTTTTCGTTGTTGATTAAATGTGAGTACTATAAACATGCTTTTAACGTTGGTTGGCCCGCCCCGCCCCGCCACCAACCCGCCAAAAACGGGACAGGGCGGGTTAACCCGCCATTAAATATGGGTGGGAAAAATGAACTCACCCCGTTTTATGGTGGGTTGGCGGGTCAACCCACCAACCCGTCAATTAAAAAAATAAATAATTAAAATTTAAAAATAAATTATATTTTATTAATTTTTCTAATATTATTTTATTTTATTTCACACTTCTTTTAATTTTTCTCAATCTCAATCTTAAATGTATACTAATATTTGTCAAAACATTCTTTAGGAACTCATTCGTCTCCATATAAAGATAACATTTGTCATAAATAAAATTGTTATTCTTTATTTTTTCTAAGAAGTACTAATGTAAAAAAAAAATTGGATACCACAAAAATTTAATGACAAATGAAATACTATTTAATTGTAAAATATATATATATATAACCCGACGGGTCAACCCGTTTTGACCCACTTCTAGGCGGGGCGGGTTGAAGTGGGTTGGTGGGTTGAAAATCTCAACCCAACTCGTCCCGTTTTGGCGGGTTGACCCGCCGGGCAGTGGCGGAGCCACGTTGTGGCCTACAGTTGCCTTGGCACTGGCTTATTTAGCCACGTTCATTTAGCTACATTTGAAAAGTAGCAAATTCTGTTAAATTTTTTTGAAAATTAGCCACGTTTTGGTCGTAGCCAAAGAACCGTAGCTATTTGGGCACTAGCTGAATTTTTTGGCACTTGCTAACATGTCATGCTGGCTCCGCCACTGCCGTCGTGCTCAACCCATATTGTCACCCCTAAATTTACATATAAAGTAGAGTCATCAAAACAGGCTATCTCTTCCTGTTAGGCCCTAGCTCGCACGAGTTAAGGCAAAAAATCCTACAAATAAAAAAGCCTGCATGAGAAAACTATCGAGATAGGGCCTGTCCACGAGCCAAAATTTCATATAAGTCAATCATTTGTCATTAATTAAAATTGTGACAGTAGCAAACAGGCATCACCAAAACCTTATCTGAAACTTCCATCCCTGATCCATCTACCGCTCCCAACTTCTACACTATATAATCAACTATAATGGAAAGAACAAAAAATCTTTACGTAATCCTCCAAGACAAGCAATCAATGAGATAAAATAAACCATGTTGTCATATAATTGAATGGAAATTGATTTCTCCGGAGAAACTATTCCCCTATTACAGACTCATAAAAATGTCTCATCCATCTTTTTTCTTTAATATAATGAGTCCCGTATATTTAATGGGTATGCAGAAGAGGAATAATTTCTTCTGCAACATGAGAAACTAGGAAAACTATTGCCACTTTGTTATTCCTCACTTTAACATAAATTCGTTACATTAATTATGCATTTGCTACTTTAGAGTAATAACCAACAAAATAGTTTTAGGCTTCTTTTCAATGGTATGAGATTCACCATTATTGCCTTTATTTTATTTAGCTGTTGATTTCATTAGCAATTTTCGTCTAGCTTCTTTCCTTTGTCATTATTTTCTATCATCCCACCATAGCGGAATTTGGTTGACCCAATTCGCAATTCAACATATAGCTATGAGTTATGAAAGTGCTTGATGAAGTTGAGGTGAAAGTAAAGGATGGGGACAGTGAATTCAGAAAATATCTCTGTCCTTTGCAGAATCTGCATCATTGAAATTCAAAACTTAGATAGAAATATAAACCATCCAAATGGAAAAATAAAAGGACGTTTGAAAAATAAACTCCAAAAATGAGAAAGATCATGTGGCAGATAGTAGGGGTGTTAACGGGCCGAGCCGAGCCGAGCTTTGATCTTAACGGGCCAAGCCTGTATTTAAACGTGTCAGACTGGCCTTAGCCTGTTACCTGTTACGAATATAATATTAGCCTGTGGCCTGGTTCGTTTACAAAAAATAAAAGCCTGTCTCAAGCCTGTGGCCTGTTTATTTATTAAAAATAAAAACCTTACATTCCAATTTGTAGCCGTATTCAGCCCATTAATCATGCACTGATATGTATTTTTTTGTAAGAAAATAATAGTTGTTTCTTTTATAATAAAAAAACATTAATATTAAAAAATCAAAATAACAACATCACCTTTACTTTATTTTACGTTTCTTTTCCTTAATTTTCTTCCACATACTAGATTTTTTACATTAAATTTTCTTCCACATTTCTTAATATTCTAGATTTTTTACACTAGATTTGAACCCCACCAATAAATTTTCTTGAAATGATTAATATAAAAATATAAAAAATAAATAAATTTAATGTATACGGGCCAGCCTCCAAGGCTTCAAGGCCGGGCTTGGCTATGAAAGCCTGAGGCCTTTTAAATAAAAAAGCTTTTGCATGAGTATAAGTCTGGGCTTAATAATAAAAAAAGACGAGCCGAGCCGAAACGGGCCGGGCCTAAGGCCCCTGATAGGCCCTTGGCCTTATTATCACCCCTATAATTGTCATTTTTTTTTGTAAACAATTAATTGTCATTTTAAATTAGATGACTTTTATTTTAGGTCTCTCTGCTTCTAATTATACAGAGGAAAGAAAATATTAAAAATCATTAAATATATATTAAAACGATATAATTTTATTTAGAATAATATAAAATCATGTCCTTTAAAATAAAAAATATTTTCCCTCTTTTTTTTGTAACTAAATATTTTCCCTTTAAAATTTAAAAAAGAGGACTAAAAAAATAAATAGACAACCTTATAATTTTGAAGAAATGCTTATGATAAAATAAATAAATTTTCTCTCTTTCCACCAAACAGATTATGGATTTAAAACAACAGTTATTCAGTAATCTAGATCTATAAGCGAGCACAAATATCTAGAATTTTCTCCACCTTTCATATATATATATATATATATATATAAGACATTTCTGTTTCAGAATATGGTAGTGGACTAGTGTCATCTCTATACAAGTCCATGTATCATATATATTTGTCATCTTCTTACGTCATATATGTTTTTATCAATTAGGTAGAATAATTACTCCTTTTCAAAAAATATAACAACTCTTGTTGATAATTTTTACTAAATCGTCGTGAGTTTGATTCATGTTGATGCTAAAAAATGTCGATGTTGATCAGACTAATTATTAACCAAACAAGAACAATAGTGAAAATAAAAGTATAAAAATAGAAAGAATGCATGGTTACGTGACTTGTTGGTTATACAAACTCAAAGAAAATACAAATGAATGGAGGTCAATCTCAGTAGAGAACAAATCTGGGAAGCCAAAGAATTAAATTTGAATCCCATTTACAACTACATAGACAACAAATAATTGGTGTTATCAACTACATAGACAACAAATAATCCGAGTCAATCATTTGTGTAATAATCCGAGTCAATCATTTGTGTAGGATCATAAAGATCAAAGTCAGAATCAAAGTCCAAGTCCAAGTCTTCATTTAAGATTGAGCCTATTGAGCTTAAACTGGTAAGATGTGAAGCATAACTGCCATCCTGGCTTTGGTCAGCCAACCCCTGAAATGGCACAATATTACTTGTTTGCCTAGGACTAATCATCTCACCAGATGAAGAGGATATTTAAAAGGACTGACTTGCTGGGTTGCCTTAGACCTGATTCTTTTCAGTCGAAGTCTTTATTTCTGCAGCAATTAAAAAAACAAATAAAGTTCTATAAATGAAAAACTATGGTTTTATGAAATTAAAGCAGAAAGGAAAAGAAAAAAATACCTGCAGATGGCTGGCCACATGCGCCCTAGTAAGATGCTTCTCAGACTTCATCAATTGAAGAATTTTTCTAGGTACAACCTCTGCAATCAAAAGAACATACAAATGTGTCAGACTTCATTAACAATAATGCCATGACATCTACTCCAGTGTACTACAGATTAGGAAGAGTATTTGAGAAAGCATTCAAAATAATGTTGAACAAAAAAATACAGCAATTGGAAAAATACAGCAAACATATACTTTTGCAATACAAAAAAAAAACCCAGAGTTTTCACAGGAATGGAAAAAGGCATCATTGTTCCATTTTTGGCAGCGAATGGAAGACACAGTTGGGACCAATTGGGCAGCTTCCAGCTCTCATGAGACCAAATTAATCATGATCGAATTAAGGAAAATTTGAATTTTGATTTGTTCAGTTTTCGAGAGATGCCAAATAAGTATATTTAGCTTACTCCAAGGAAAGGATTACTGAAATAGTGGAATACATGGGCAGTGGATTTGTTTGTTATTTGGAAATGCACACTGGTATTAACAACGGAGAAGCCATTTTTTATTTTGGTGCAAATTCCAATATTATGACAGAAATTATATATCCAAGTGGGGCTGAGACAAATGTTCGAAGAATTATGGTTGGATTCTGGGCAGTGGATGTGAAGACACTTGTGGAAATAAAGTTTGCAAAGAGAGGTGATGGAACTAGTTTTCACATTGTAATATTATTAGGATTTGATTTCTATTTCTACACAAAAATATAATAAAAGTATTGCTAAAATAAAGCAAAAACATCAATTGATTGACCAATTGTAGCAATTAATAACAATTAAGATAACAACTACTTTGCATTGTAGAGAAAGAGTGAATAACTTACTGTCATCACCCAAGTCATTAACAGCGGCCACAAAACACCGACCGATGTAGCTCTTCGGTCCAAACAACCCGAGACTGCTTTTGGGTTGATCGGTCCTCTTGGTTAAGACCTTTCTCAAGTTCTACATGAACTTCATCCTCATCTTCTTCCATCTTCTTAGCTTTTTCATCATCTTTATCCTCATCTTCTTCATCTTCTCAGCTTCATCCTCATCTTCATCTTCTTCCATCTTCTCAGCTTCATCCTCATTTTTATCCTCATCTTCTTTCATCTTCTCAGCTTTTTCATTATCTTCATCTTCTTCCATCTCCTCAGCTTCATCCTCATCATCTTCCATCTTTTCAGCTTTTTCATCATCTTCAACATGATGAAAAACCAACATGTTATCATTCCAATCGAAACCAACATCTAAATATTGCGAAAAAAAAACGAAAGAAAGAAAGAAAGAACCATTAATATTTAAAAAATAAATAAAATGGAAAACCCACATATCTAAATATATTCAATGTTAGTTTTGTTAAATAAAACACCAACTGAAAAAACTAACAAACTCAACTAGACAAAATCAAAAAACAAAAAAACCAGTTAATAGTTCAGTAATAAGATGTCTGGGCAGACAGAAAAAAAAACACACAATCGAACATCCCATGTATTATCAAGAAAAAACAGAAACGAAATCGAAAGAAAAGAAAAGCAAGAACATAATGGAAAAGCCACACCCTCAATATTGCCAGAATAATAAAGAAAAAGAAAGAAAGAAACATATATTTCATATGGTATTGACAAAAGACAAGCCACACCCTCAATCTCTATTTTCAAGAAAAAAAAGGAAAGGAAAGAACACAGTCGAATATCAGCAAGAAACCCACATACTCAATCTTTTCAAGCAAGAAATATCAGCATATAATCAAACATTTTCAAGAAAAAAAGAAAAGAAAAGAAAAGAAAAGAAAGGGCAGAAGTACCATACCTAGGTAATGACACCTTTGTAGGAGTGTTGCCAAACAATACAGGCTGGTTGGGTCATCATCTCCCATTGCATCCCATCTCCCATTGCATCCCATCTCCCATATTCATCCTCATCTTCTTCCATCATCTCCGCTTCATCCTCATCTTCATCCTCTTCATTCTTCTCATCTTCATCCTCATCTACTTGCATCCCATCTCCCATTGCATCCCATCTCCCATATTCATCCTCATCTTCTTCCGTCATCTCATCTTCATCCTCATCTTCATCCTCTTCCATCTTCTCAGCTTCATCCTCAACTTCATCCTCTTCTACTTGCATCCCATCTCCCATTGCATCCCATCTCCCATATTCATCGTCATCTTCTTCCATCATCTCAGCTTCATCCTCATCTTCATCCTCTTCCATCTTCTCAGCTTTTTCATCATCTTCAACATGATGAAAAACCAACATGTTATCATTCCAATTGAAACCATAGATATTTAAAAAATAAATAAAATAGAAAACCCACATATCTAAATATATCCAATGTTAGTTTTGTTAAATAAAACACCAACTGAAAAAATTAACAAACTCAACTAGACAAAATCAAATTTACAAAATTATTTTCAAGAAAAAAAAGAAACATACTGTATTTTCAAGAAAAGAAAAAGAAAAGAAAAACGAAATCAAAAGAAAAGAAAAGCAAGAACATAATGGAAAAGCCACACCCTCAATATTGCCAGAATAATAAAGAAAAAGAAAGAAAGAAACATATATATTTCGTATGGTATTGACAAGCAACTGTTGACAAGCCACACCCTCAATCTTCTATTTTCAAGAAAAAAAAAAGAAACATACTGTATTTTCAAGAAAAGAAAAAAGAAAAGAAAAAAGAACACAGTCGAATATCAGCAAGAAATTTCAGCGAGAATATGATGTCTGGGCAGACAGAAACAAAAGCATACAATCGAACATCCACAGTTATCAAGAAAAAAAAAGAAACGAAATCAAAAGAAAAGAAAAGCAAGAACATAATGGAAAAGCCACACCCTCAATATTGCCATAATAATAAAGAAAAAGAAATAAAGAAACATATATATTTCGTATGGTATTGACAAGCAACAGTTG